>NC_090246.1:22746337-22758837 GCF_037325665.1 Littorina saxatilis
ATTTGAGGCAGGCTCGGGCTTTACCTGGACTTCATGAAAGTTTCTTGGGAAACTCTACGTATGTACACACACACGCACACACGCACGCACGCACGCACGCACGCACGCACGCACGCACGCACGCACACACACACACACACACACACACACACACACACACACACACACACACACACACACTCTCTCTACGTATGTAGAGTTTCATCGTGCCGTTTTCTATAAACAATACTAACATAGACTGAGTTTTTTTGGGAGAAACGCTACATTAGTACAGTTAGTATCAAATGGTGCGTCATAGTTTACACCCACAACTGTGCCGACGTCTCACAGTGAATAGCCTCTGATTTGCCGGGTTTTTTTTTTTTTTTTTTTTTCAAACAATTTTATTCACATAAATAACAACAATTAACAATATCTCATACAATGAATTAAATACAACTTATCGAGAACAGCAAGCTAACTTTTTTAACGTTTTGTTCTTCGAACACTCACACAAAAATGCTTCTTATCTGTAACTGCCTATTAAAAATACTTTCCAACGGTAAAAACGAATTTGTTTTTTTATATATACTAACGCACATCTTTCCGATTAAGATAATGTGGTTCAATTTATACATAGTTGCCTTTCTCACCATTACAAAATGCATACCAAATAAAACATCACTAACATTCAAAATAATCTTAATTTCTAAAGTACGAAAAATAAATTCTTCAATAAACTTCCAGAATTTGTATACAACCGGGCATTCAAAAAAGAAGTGTTCAATGAAATCAGTTACATCACAGCAGTAATTACATTTATTAGTTTCCGTTACTTTCATTTTACACAGGAGAATGTTGGTCGGATAAATGTTGTGCATAATTTTCCAGTGTAAAACTCTTAATCTAGTCTCTTGTGTTGACTGATAGGCAACTATCCAGGATCGTTCATCAATTTCTACATTAAACTTTCTCTTCCAAAATCCTCCGGAACATGGTACATCTGTTTTCATATTAATAATCTCTTTCCTGTATTCGCTGGCACTTAACACATTTTTGCCGTTAAACAGTGGTAAGGTAATACAAACATCATCAGTCATATTTACAGCATTTTTCCTCATAAATAATGACACAGCAGCTTTTACAACATTATATTCAAGAATTCGGTTTGGCGAATATCCAATCAAATCACATATATCTTGATATGATAATATATCTCCCGAACGTACAATGTCAGTTAATACCAATACACCTCGTTGTATCCAACTCTCAAAAAATAAAACTTTGCCACTATACGTTATGCATGCATTATTCCATAATAAAATCGGCCCGATTGTCCCACGATCGTAGTGGTTATTATCCAGCCAATATTTTAATACTGCTTTCCAAAAGTGTGATTTCACTAGGTCTAACCCTTTAAATCTTGCACTGTTTACATTCGATAAGAAACATTCAAAATGTTTTCCAAAACGCAAATACATCATCTTTGGAGTGAAACTCCAATTATCATTTTCATTTGATGTAGTAAGTTGTGAAACCCATTGTAATAAAAAAGAGATTTGCAAAAGAAATTCCCAAGTGTAATACATGTAACAGACCAAAGCCCTTGTAAAATGGAGAGAAAAAAGTGCAATAACACACCGAAACCCAAGTAATTCACACGTTTAATAACAAACCCAAGCCCTAGTAATACAAGTAAAACAAGTCGCGTAAGGCGAAAATACAACATTTAGTCAAGTAGCTGTCGAACTCACAGAATTAAACTGAACGCAATGCAACGCAGCAAGACCGTATACTCGTAGTCCACCGCTCACGGCATAGGCAGTGAACTTGAAAAGAAGAGCGGGGTAGTAGTTGCGCTGGGAAGGATAGCACGCTTTTCTGTACCTCTCTTCGTTTTAACTTTCTGAGCGTGTTTTTAATCCAAACATATCATATCTATATGTTTTTGGAATCAGGAACCGACAAGGAATAAGATGAAAGTGTTTTTAAATTGATTTGGAAAATTTAATTTTGATAAATTTTTTTATATATTTAATTTTCAGAGCTTGTTTTTAATCCGAATATAACATATTTATATGTTTTTGGAATCAGCAAATGATGGAGAATAAGATAAACGTAAATTTGGATCGTTTTATAAAAAAAATTTTTTATTACAATTTTCAGATTTTTAATGACCAAAGTCATTAATTAATTTTTAAGCCACCACGCTGAAATGCAATACTGAAGTCCGGGCTTCGTCGAACATTACCCGACCAAAATTTCAACCAGTTTGGTTGAAAAATGAGGGCGTGACAGTGCCGCCTCAACTTTCACGAAAAGCCGGATATGACGTCATCAAAGACATTTATCAAAAAAATGAAAAAAACGTTCGGGGATTTCATACCCAGGAACTCTCATGTCAAATTTCATAAAGATCGGTCCAGTAGTTTAGTCTGAATCGCTCTACACACACACACACACACACACACACACACACACACACACACACACACACACACACACACACACACACACACACACGCACATACACCACGACCCTCGTCTCGATTCCCCCCTCTACGTTAAAACATTTAGTCAAAACTTGACTAAATGTAATAAAAGACCCAAGCCCAATTAATTATCAATTTTAATAACAGACCCAAACCCTTGTAAAATAATATAAAAATAATAACATTCTTCAAATACTGATTGTCTCATCGACTCTCTCTCTCTCTCTCTCTCTCTCTCTTTCTCTCTCTCTCTCTTTCTTACTCTCTCTCTCTCCCCCTCTCTCTCTCTCTCTCTCTCTCTCTCTCTCTCTCTCTCTCTCTCTCTCTCTCTCTCTCTCTCTCTCTCTCTCTCTCTCTCTCTCTCTCTCTCGCCATCGAGTTTAACCATCCCCCACAAAAAAAAAATTCCGAACTCCTCTGCCTGCACCTATTGCAGTTGTTGAACGAAATGTTCACTTTTATCTAAATATATCTTGATTATGATGATAAAATCGTTTATTTAACGTCACTCTGTAAAAACATTGGCGACATTTGTCTTAGATTAAGAACACACACAGGCACGCACACAAACTTTCCCTTTATGTACAGTGGTTCACCACCCTCCCGCCCCCCGCACACTCTCGCTCACAGTGAGTGAATAGCCTCTGATTTGCCGGGGTTAGAAGTGGACACAACAACAATTTAAACTTCGCAGCCACTGCTTGTGACTCATGAAAACGTATTCTGGTTTAAATAGTAAATCACTGCTCGTTCTCGGTTCACAAGTTACTCCGACGCTGAAAACTCCAGTCGATTTCTTAGCAGTCAATTCAAACAGGTTCTTTCCAGGACACAGGAAGGAAAGTGTAATTCAAAGCGTTTTTTCACGATGGGCACCTGTTTTTCTTCAGAAGGTTTGTTCCCTTCTTCTTCCTCTGCTTTCCCGTGTAATACGTTTGTTTATATTGCATATTATCTTTGCGTTCTGTAGCACGCTTGCAATTTAACATCCAATGCAAGCTAGTGCTCAGTTTTTTAGCCGCCTTTATGTATAAAGCGGCTATAAGGTTTCACTGTGTCTGTTTGGATGTTTGGCCAGTTGTCCCACGGCAGTTGACTTGTATCTCTGGTACTCTGGGGTCAATTGAGCTCACATTTGGTGAGTAGCTTGAAATTGTGGGGCCTAGGGTGTGTGCACAAAATTAGGTTCCTAACGTCAGTCAAACTTGTTGTTTTGGATATTGTCATGTTGCAGCACAACTAGTTTTGGGATGGTTCGTGCACTGCAGGGTTGTAAATGTGATTGCCGTGCTTGTAATTGCCCAGCGTTATTGTTGTATTGTATCGCTGTCTGTCGAGTTTCAGTGTTGACTGGTTTGTTTTGATGTTGTTTTCAGTGTTGACTGGTTTGTTTTGATGTTGTTTTCAGTGTTGACTGGTTTGTTTTGATGTTGTTTTCAGTGTTGACGGGTTTGTTTTGATGTTGTTTTCAGTGTAGACTGGTTTGTTTTGATGTTGTTTACAGTGTAGACTGGTTTGTTTTGATGTTGTTTTCAGTGTAGACTGGTTTGTTTTGATGTTGTTTACAGTGTAGACTGGTTTGTTTTGATGTTGTTTTCAGTGTAGACTGGTTTGTTTTGATGTTGTTTTCAGTGTGGAATGGATCATTGAATTGTTTTGAGGTTTTGATGTTTTTTTCAGTGCAGACTGGTTTGTTTTGATGGTGTTTTCAGTGCAGACTGGTTTGTTTTGATGGTGTTTTCAGTGTTGACTGGTTTGTTTTGATGTTGTTTTCAGTGCAGACTGGTTTGTTTTGATGTTGTTTTCAGTGCAGACTGGTTTGTTTTGATGGTGTTTTCAGTGCAGACTGGTTTGTTTTGATGTTGTTTTCAGTGCAGACTGGTTTGTTTTGATGTTGTTTTCAGCGTTTACTGTTTGTTTTGATGTTGTTTTCAGTGTAGACTGGTTTGTTTTGATGTTGTTTTCAGTGTTGACTGGTTTGTTTTGATGTTGTTTTCAGTGTTGACTGGTTTGTTTTGATGTTGTTTTCAGTGCAGACTGGTTTGTTTTGATGTTTTCAGTGTTGACTGGTTTGTTTTGATGATGTTTTCAGTGTTGACTGGTTTGTTTTGATGATGTTTTCAGTGTTGACTGGTTTGTTTTGATGTTGTTTTCAGTGTTGACTGGTTTGTTTTGATGTTGTTTTCAGCGTTTACTGTTTGTTTTGATGTTGTTTTCAGTGTTGATTGGTTTGTTTTGATGTTGTTTTCGGTGTTGACTGGTTTGTATTTGACGTTGCTTTCATTGTTGAATGATTTGCAGTATTGATGTTGTTCTTAATGTTGAATGGTTTGTTTTGATGTTGTTTGCAGTGTTGACTGGTTTGTTTTGATGATGTTTTCAATGTTGCATTTCATTCTGTGTTCACAGGAACACGTCATCCCCGCGGCGGTGGCCTGGGAGGTGGCGGTTATTCGGGATCCGGTGGCTACGGCGGGGGAGGCGGCGACGGCGGAGGAGGGGGCTGTGGGAGCGGCGGCGGCGGAGGAGGGGGCTGTGGGGGCGGCGGCGACGGCGGAGGCGGAGGCGGAGGGTGCTGAGGGGGGTAGTCACCAATTTACGCTCCACATCTGCCTCTTACTACGACATTCCCAGACGGAAAATGGGGCTGATTTGGCGGTCAAGTCGAACCTGCCCTAGTGACCACTTTTCCATTACGATCACCTGTCTTTTACCACCACCCCATATTATCGCCGACGAGTTCTTTGTTTCTATCTTATTCACCTGTCCATAACGCCCACCTGTATATAACGACCCCTTTTGGTCAGGCCCTTCGGTGGTCGGTATTGGCAGGTTTGACTTTTGTGGTGGTGTCGGTTGTGACAGTAAATGTGACTGAGTAGCTTGCACTTAGCATTCAGACTTGATTATCATTGAAACATTTTTTAGCCACTGTGGTCACCATCAAATTGAAATATGTGTGCACTGTCCATTTCAACTGCTTTTGTGAGGAAAATGAGAACTCTATGACGATTCAAACTTGCCGACAGTTTCAACGCTCGGGATAGTGTGCTGACCCCTTCTCGTGAACTCCACTCGAACAACACTGCCTGTTTTGTTTTTATTTTTTTCTTCATTTTTTTTCTCTTTTTATTCCTTGAGGATTAGTTCCCGACCTCTTTAGAGCGAGGCTACACGTAAATAATCGAACCATTGATCATTATGCTACCATTTAAACTACGCAATTGAAAAGAAAAAAAACGTGATAATAAAGTTTTTTGTTAAGTTTAAAAGCTTAAAATGGAGAACAAACCCCGCATTTGTGTGTGTGTGTGTGTGTGTGTGTGTGTGTGTGTGTGTGTGTGTGTGTGTGTGTGTGTGTGTGTGTGTGTGTGCGTACGTGCGTGCGTGCATGCGTGCGTGCGTGCGTGTGTGTGTGTGTGTGTGTGTGTGTTTGTGTGTGTGTGTGTTCACAGAGTGAAATCTAAAAGCCCCTTTATTACGTAAAGGCGGCTTCATAAAGACGAATTCTTGTTTCCAGGTTTACACTCAGTGCAGGGCAAAGGATGTGCGCAGGAAGGTTACATGCTTCCTGGAATGTCTTACGCCATAACCTGCTTATAATTGGTAGAAGAAGAACAAGTCGCGTAAGGCGAAATTACTACATTTAGTCAAGCTGTGGAACTCACAGAATGAAACTGAACGCACTGCATTTTTTCACAATGACTGTAGTCCGCCGCTAGTGCAAAAGGCAGTGAAAGTGACGAGCCTTTTAAGCGCGGTAGCGGTTGCGCTGTGCTGCATTGCACGCTTTACTGTACCTCTCTTCGTGTTAACTTTCTGAGCGTGTTTTTAATCCAAACATATCATATCTATATGTTTTTGGAATCAGGAACCAACAAGGAATAAGATGAAATTGTTTTTAAAACGATTTCGGAAATTTAATTTTAATCATAATTTTTATATCTTTAATTTTCAGAGCTTGTTTTTAATCCGTATATAACATATTTATATGTTTTTGGAATCAGAACATGATGAAGAATAAAATAAAAGTAATTTTGGATCGTTTTATAAATAAATATTTTTTTTACAATTTTCAGATTTGTAATGACCAAAGTCATTAATTATTTTTTTAAACCTCTATGCTGAAATGCAATACCGAAGTCCGGCCTTCGTCGAAGATTGCTTTGCCAAAATTTCAATCAATTTGATTGAAAAATGAAGGTGTGACAGTGCCGCCTCAACTTTTACAAAAAGCCGGATATGGACGTCATAAAAGACATTTATCGAAAAAATGAAAAAACCCATCTGGGGATAATCATACCCAGGAACTCTCATGTAAAATTTCATAAAGATCGGTCCAGCAGTTTACTCTGAATCGCTCTACACACACACACACACACACACACACACACACACACACACACACACACACACACACACACACACACACACACACACACACACACACACACACACACGTGCACACACAATCAATCAATCAATGAGGCTTATATCGCGCATATTCCGTGGGTACAGTTCTAGGCGCTCTGCAGTGATGCTGTGTGAGATGAAATTTTATACGGCCAGTAATTGCAGCCATTTCGGCGCATATTTACCTTTCACGGCCTATTATTCCAAATCACACGGGTATAGGTAGACAATTATTAACTGTGCCTAAGCAATTTTGCCAGGAAAGACCCTTTTGTCAATCGTGGGATCTTTAACGTGCACACCCAATGTAGTGTACACGGCGGGGGGGAGTTCGGACACCGAAGAGAGTCTGCACACACACACACACACACACACACACACACACACACACACACACACACACACACACACATACACCACGACCCTCGTCTCGATTCCCCCTCTATGTTAAAACATTTAAAAATGATCCAAAAAAGGGGATTGATCTCAGTAATTTTCCACTGCAGGCAAAAGCCTAGAGTACCCCGGGAAAACCCCCAACCCAAAATAAACTTCTGCGCAGTTGGCTGCAGGTTGTTATCTTCACTGACATTGCGACCGCCAATCGCTCGACGTGAATCGAAAATATGTTGCAGTTTGGTACCACAGGGCGCTTTTACGGCGGTAACAACCGCACAATGATCGGGTCCTACCTAGCATTCACAAAGTTTGGAGTGCCGTCATTATTCTCCAGTTCTAGTCTCAGTGTTAGTATGAAGATTTGGAAAATCTCTCTCTCTCTCTCTCTCTCTCTCTCTCTCTCTCTCTCTCTCTCTCTCTCTCTCTCAGTCTCACCCTCTCTCCTCTACTCCCCCCCCCCCTTTCTCTCTCTCTCTCCCTACCTCCCTCCCTCTCTCTCTCACCCTCTCTCTCTCTCTCTCTCTCAGTCTTTCTCTCTCGCACTCCAGTGTGTGTGTGTGTGTGTGTGTGTGTGTGTGTGTGTGTGTGTGTGTGTCACTCGTGTGTGTGTGTGTGTGTGTGTGTGTTTTATTCTTCATTTCTTGTTGTCGTTTCATGTGTGTATTGGAGTATGGGCTATAGTTGTAAGAAAGGACCATATAGACCTTATGCTATTATCCAAACAAACAAACAAACTCAAACGTACGTCATCAACCAGCAATCTAAAGCAAAAACGTACATTCAACAACAAATCAACAAAATCCTAAAGGGCAATGACGAAACAAACCATCAAAATAATAAAATAAGACAGAAGATGACTGAATACAATGGCACACCATTTCATAAAAAGAGAACACTTTTAAAGGCACAGTAATTAAGCCTCCCGTAAACCATCACAGAGCTCCCCGAGCGTCTAGATACAGTACAAGCATACTTCTATTTGAACGCTCACCGAACGGGAACATCCTGGCTGCTTAATTTCTGTCGAGCGTGAGAAATTTTCAAAGAATTTATTTTCGTGGACTTGGTGCTGTACAACAATGGCGCCTCGTTTTGGTGCTGGACGGCTGTTGTGAATATTCAACTTACCGGAAATCACGCCCGGACAGTAAGCCTCCCGTAAACCATCACAGATACTGTCAGGCTTTTACACACAGTACAAACACCCTTCCATTTGAACGCTCACCAAACGGGAACATCCTAGGTGCCCTACGTAAAGAGCGAGACATCTTTAAAGAATTAATTTTGCAGATTGTCAAAAATGAGTTACTTCCCTTCGGGTCTCATTCTAGCGTTGTAAACTGGCGATAGCCGTGGATCGATGATTATCAGAGTGTTTTTTGGACCGTGGTGCGTTTTTGTTAAATAATAAATTGACAGCTTGTTACACAAACATTCTTTAATCATAAAAGAATTATTTTTTCATCAAGACAAGATCAGTACACAAACAAAAATAATGGAAATGGAACGTTTGAAAGAAAAGCCCGGAAGCAGGGTCACGCAAGGGTCGTAGCAGACGACGGTTTATGCATATCACCGTTCCTCTCAACAGTCAAAAGCCATCGCTAGAGTTCTTGTGAACCACAGCCGTTTGTTTCGTGCATAAAAACGTGCTATTGTAGATAAGCTCACATCGAGTCGCATTCAAATGACTAACTGACGACTACATTGTGAAAAAGGGAAACTGGATCACACGGGTTCAGGATGGCTCAGGGGTAAGATAAACCACGCAAAAATAAATTCTTTGAAAATTGTTCGCTCTTTACGGAGGGCACCTAGGATGTTCTCAATCGGTGAGTGTTTAAATGAAAGGGTGTTTGTACTGTGTGTAAAAGCCTGACCGTATCTGTGATGGTTTACGGGAGGTTTACTGTGCCTTTAAATGATGTCAGTGGAACACAATCATGTAGGAAAATTATGAAAATGGTGTTTTAAAGAGAAAGAGAGAGAGAGAGAGAGAGAGAGAGAGAGAGAGAGAGAGAGAGAGAGAGAGAGAGAGAGAGAGAGAGAGAGAGAGAGACGCAGACGCAGATAATTTATTCAATAGGCCATAGCCCCTTATGAAGGAGTGTGAACAAATGGTTAACGTTGCAAATAATTTAACTCATCAGGTGCAACTCAAAAGGTACAACATAATAATCGCACAACACTACGGATTAAAACATACATTACACGTTATTTAACTAAGAGGTTACAACATCTCTTAATTTAAAGGCTTTATACAAATACTAGGATACATTTCTAACAACAGTTTCTTGAGGTGAAGCCAGGAGCAAGCTGAGTCTAAAAGTGCTTGGATTTTTATAATATTTAAATGGGATAACTTTTTCTCTTAATCTGTTTAAGTATGGATAACACAAAACAAAATGGACTTCATCTTCTTGCTTTCCTTTACAAAGGGGACACATCAACTGATTAGCATCATGCTGTTTATATCGGTTAGCATGCACATTTATTTCTGAAATACCGAATCGAAACCTAGTCATAATAAACTTTAGATGTCTATCCACATTCAACAAAAGGTAGGGTTTAATGTCATGTACAGTACAAAATGTCCGATAAACAGCAAATCTATCACTATTTTGAATATGATAATCCCACTCTTGCCATCTGCAATCGACCAACCTTTCCCTAAAAACACGCAAAAACTCTTTTTTTATTTACAACGCCCTGATTCAACCACACAAAACCAAAACCGTACTCATACAATTTACAACGGACACCTTTTTACCACTATTGTTTTGTTCACGAAATTATGATGTTCTGCATAATATCCATTGTCTTGCAGAGTTGATGTACTATTGCATAGTATTCTGACTCTAATTGACTTGCAAATTTTTGCTTTGCACCTTGTCATGAACATGTATAAACTACAATGTTTCATATAATGCACGTATGTACATAAATTTATACTGTTTTACTAATTATGAAAGTATGTAGTAGTAGTTATTATAGTAGATTTAGTCCCTCTTTAGGGCGAGGGCCAGATGCAAAAAAGTATACCAATGC
This sequence comes from Littorina saxatilis, assembly GCF_037325665.1. Classification (NCBI taxonomy): domain Eukaryota; kingdom Metazoa; phylum Mollusca; class Gastropoda; order Littorinimorpha; family Littorinidae; genus Littorina; species Littorina saxatilis. Next base: position 22,756,669 of record NC_090246.1, read on the forward strand.
TTATTCTGTTACCCTCGTAAAATAAAGAATTGTCAGTGTCATTGTCATTGTCTCTCTCTGTCTCTGTCTCTGTCTCTCTGTCTCTGTCTGTCTGTCTGTCTCTCTCTCTCAGTCTCTCTCTCTCTCTCTCTGTCTCTCTCTCTCTGTCTCTCTCTCTGTGTCTCCCCCTCTCTCCTCTCCCCCCCCCCATCTCTCTCTCTCTCTCTCCCTACCTCCCTCTCTCTCTCACCCTCTCTCTTCTCTCTCTTTCTCTCTCGCACTCCAGTAGTGTTTGCTTTGACAGCCCTCGCGAAAAGCAAAATTCCAAACTCCTGCGCCTGTAGCTCTTACTGCCGATAAACAGGACGCTCCTATAAATAGATTGTACTGGATTTTTCCACTCGCGAGATGAAGGAGCACTCACAGGTGTGGTTTACATCCGCGTTTACTATTGCGTCAAAAACTGTGTCGCAAGGGGGAATGACTTCTTGGGATAATTGTTGACATTTTGTGTCCACTCATAGTGACTGACGTAGGGATGTTTTCGGGTTATAAAAGTGCAGCCGTTCTCGTACACAGATCATAACCTGCTCGAACAACTGAGAGACTCTGAAGTCAAGTCGAGTCAAACACGCCTTTCTAAATTGTACGAGAGAGTAAGGAAGCTGTTCCTGAGAGCATAACCCAGCTCACGATGGGCGCCTGTTTTTCAAGCGATGCTGGAAAAAGTAAGTTTGTTATTGTTGTTGCTTTTCTGGGCTTTCTGTCGCAAGCTGGTTGTGTAATTCACTGAGTGTCAGAGCGGTGAAACTGAGGGCTTTTTAGAAAATGTCTGAAGAGCCTTGGATAGTTTCCTCTTGATCATTATTGTAGATCCCCTGAGATCGCACTGTAACGTCGCTATGACGCGCCGTTTGATACTAACTTAACTTGACTGATGGAGGGTTTCTCCGCCAAAACTCAGTTTTTGTTTGCTTAATTAACGCCCAGCCGACCACGAAGGGCCATATCAGGGCGGTGCTGCTTTGACATATAACGTGCGCCACACTGACACAAGACAGAAGTCGCAGCACAGGCTTCATGTCTCACCCAGTCACATTATTCTGACACCGGACCAACCAGTCCTAGCACTAACCCCATAATGCCAGACGCCAAGCGGAGCAGCCACTAGATTGCCAATTTTAAAGTCTTAGGTATGACCCGGCCGGGGTTCGAACCCACGACCTCCCGATCACGGGGCGGACGCCTTACCACTAGGCCAACCGTGCCGGTCCAAAACTCAGTAAAGTTAGTAGTAAAAAGCACAGTATAGAAACTCTTCATAAGAAGAGTTGCTGAAAACCTACCTAGCTGAAGTACACTTGAGCAGAGTTTAAGACGAGGGGTGTCTATACTGTACTTCATTCGATTTATTTATTTATTATTTTTTTCAGGAAGAGGGGGAATTACCGTTATTTTTCTGCACGTTTCAAGTTGGATGGCGACCAAGGTCAATTTGCGTGTGTGTGTGTGTGTGTGTGTGTGTGTGTGCGTGTGTGTGTGTGTGTGTGTGTGTGTGTGTGTGTGTGTGTGTGTGTGTGTGCGCGCGCACGCGTGTGTGCGCGCACGCGTGTGTGTATACGCGTATGTGTGTGTGCATGCGCTCTGAGTTTTCAGTCTTTTCGGTTATTCAAACCCCATCCCCAGCCAGTAAAAAAACAAAACAACCCATTGACCGTATACGACCTTATATGCAACACGGCATGATGTTTTCAGTGTTGACTGGTTTGTTTTCAGTGATGTTGTTTTCAGTGTTGAATGATTTTCAGAATTGTGGTTGTTTTTAATGTTGAATGGTTTGTTTTGATGATGTTTTCAGTGTTGCATTTCATTCTGTGTTCACAGTAACACGTCATCACCACGGCGGTGGCGGTGGCTGGGGAGGTGGCGGTTATTCGGGACACGGTGGTTTCGGCGGTGGTGGCGGTTGGGGAGGCGGCGACGGCGGAGGAGGGGGCTGTGGGGGCGACGGCGGCGGAGGAGGGGGCTGTGGGGGCGGCGGCGACGGCGGAGGAGGGTGCTGAGGGGGGTAGTCACCAATTTACGCTCCACATCTGCCTCTTACTACTGTACGACATTCCCAGACGGAAAATGGGGCTGATTTGGTGGTAAAGTCGAACCTGCCCTAGTGACCACTTTTCGATTACGACA
>NC_090246.1:22761337-22878837 GCF_037325665.1 Littorina saxatilis
AACCCTCGTGTAAAAAAATAATTTGCTCTTTTCTCAGTGAACACAAAAAACTGCAATCAGAATGTTGCTACACCTAGGGGTTACGCAGTTTTAGGCGTTTAAAGATGTCATATTTGGCGGCCATATTGGAACGTTCCCATGGCAACGGCACATCAGATTTTGCTCAGTATTATGCATATTTCTCTGATCAGAAAGTCATACCCAGGGCCGGACCCAGGGGGGGGGTTCCAGGGGTTTCGGAACCCCACCCCTGGAAAAAGCATGTACCTTGCTTTGACTTTTACTAGTTTTAGCACCAAAACAATGCTGCTCTTAACCCTCAAAACAAGGCCCAGAATGCACCAGATTGCACAGATTTTAACCATTTTTCAAACATTTTCCGGGGGAGCATGCCCCCGGACCCCCTAAGTTCGCGCGCCTGCTTTGCAGGCGCGCGCTTGTGGCTTCGCCACTTCGCTGATTTGCCCCCCCAAAAAGGAGGAACCCCCCCCCCCCCCCTTACAACTCATTTGGTCCGGCCCTGATACCTAATATATTCTGACCAAAAAAGGATCAGCTTGATTGAAACAAATTGTTTTCTTTCTTTGACCTCCGTGTCTCCCCGTGTCTCCCCGATGACGTCGACATCCGGCTTTTCCAAGTGTAGCAGACGACGCATTGAACCAGGAAAGTTTCGAAGGAAGTATTACGCCGACAACATTGACGTCCGTCATCGCAAACTTCACTCACGATTTCGACCACAGGTTACTTTTTGAAGTGTCTGCGCTTGTCACATTTTGTAATGGACTCATTTGTCCGTGATATTTCACTGTTTGAATTAAATTTTCTCTACTGCCTGCATGTACAGCAGCATGTTGGTCAAACGGGTCTCTGTGCAGTTGTCCGTTTTTGCAAGCCTGTCAGATTTCAGGACTGAACTAGCATTTTTGTAAAGCAAACTCGAGATTTGCTTTACACGTAAAGCTGAAATTGTCTGTACTGTCTCTTTGACCATTTTTAAGCAGCCTCCAAGCACAAAAACACCACATGTTTGCACATTTTTACATTTAGTCAAGTTTTGACTAAATGTTTTAACATAGAGGGGGGAATCGAGACGAGGGTCGTGGTGTATGTGTGTGTGTGTGTGTGTGTGTGTCTGTCAGTCTGTCTGTCTGTGTGTGTGTGTGTGTGTGTGTAGAGCGATTCAGACTAAACTACTGGGCCGATCTTTATGAAATTTGACATGAGAGTTCCTGGGTATGATATCCCCGGATGTTTTTTTCATTTTTTCGATAAATAACTTTGATGACGTCATATCCGGCTTTTTGTAAAAGTTGAGGCGGCACTGTCACACCCTCATTTTTCAATCAAATTGATTGAAATTTTGGCAAAGCAATCTTCGACGAAGCCCGAGGTTTGGTATTGCATTTCAGCTTGGTGGCTTAAAAACTAATGAGTGAGTTTGGTCATTAAAAATCGGAAACTTGTAATTAAAATTATTTTTTTATTAAACGATCCAAAAACAATTTCATTTTATTCTTCGTCATTTTCTGATTCCAAAAACATATACATATGTTATATTTGGATTAAAAACAAGCTCTGAAAATTAAAAATATAAAAATTATGATCAAAATTAAATTTCCGAAATCGTTTTAAAAACTATTTCATCTTATTCCTTGTCGGTTCCTGATTCCAAAAACATATAGATATGATATGTTTGGATTAAAAACACGCTCAGAAAGTTAAAACGAAGAGAGGTACAGTAAAGCGTGCTATGAAGCACAGCGCAATCGCTACCGCGCCAAACAGGCTCGTCACTTTCACTGCCTTTTGCACTAGCGGCGGACTGGGACGTTCAGTTTCATTCTGTGAGTTCCACAGCTTGACTAAATGTAGTAATTTCGCCTTACGCGACTTGTTATAATTTGCAATGAAATTATGCAACTCTATCCATGCGCACCTGTTGGCACTGAGTCATAATATAACCCGCCCCCGACACACACACACACACACACACACACACAAACAAACACACTTTGGATTTTGGCTTGGGGTTGTCAATTCCAAACTACAGTGGAACCCCCCGTTTAAGACACCCCAATTTAAGACTCCCTCCATTTTAAGACCCCGTTTTCTCAGATTTTCCGTTCATAACCTCTGTAAATTTACCCCCATTTGAAAACTCCCATCCTTTTAGTTTCTTTATTATAACCTGATTTTCTAAGATTTTTCGAGGTCTTAAAGAGGGGTTCCACTGTATTGCGTTTGTAGCTTTTACCACACTCACTCGGTTACAGTGCAGTGCACTGCTGTGACTCTCCTCGGGAAGGCATCAATTTCTATGATAATTATCTGCTGTGATGAACGACCGCTGGGCCCTCAGTCAGACTTTTTTTTTCATCCGCAACTGGTGTTGTCCCATATATAACTGTGCCAGCTTGTTGACGTATCACAGTGAATAAGCTTGCCGGTGTAACACGAGAAAATTACTCCCACGAGATTTTTACTCCGGAGTAAACATTTCGTACGAAAAAGTTACTCCCTTTACGAAAAAAGCACTCCCCCATTACACGAGAAAATTACTCCCCAAGACAGGTGAGTTCCAAGTAAACATTTCGTACAAAAATGTTACTCCCCTGACGAATAAATAACGAATAAATTACTTCACCCCAACACAAGCAATTTAACTTCCCATGCCAGGTGTACACAATTTTTACTCCCTTGTCCCCTGTTAGTCTTGGTGGTGGAAGGGGTGGAAGGAGGGTAGCGCGACATTCGTGTGCGCGAGATCACTTATTGGCATTATCCCTTCACCCGCATCCCATTTTTGCGTACGAGATTTTTACTGGAAGTAAAAAAAATGGGGAGTAAAAATTTCGTGGAGGGAGTAATTTTTTCGTGCCTTGGGGAGTTCTTTTCTCGTACGAAAAGTGTACTCGGAGTAAGAATTTCGTACGAAATATTTACTCCGGAGTAAATTTTTCGTGGAGTAAAAATGTCGTGTTACACCGGGGTATAAATTGTACATTATTTATGGCGGACACTTCGCAACCCTATTTTTAATTTTATTTTTATGTTTTTTTAATTTTCTTTTTATTATAGTAGAGAACTTCTCGTCCACGGTTCATAAGTTACTCCGACGCAGAAAAGTCCAGTCAAACTCTGAGCAGTCAATTCAAACAGGTTCTGTCCGGGATACAGCAAGGAAACTATAATTCAGAGCGTTTCTTCACGATGGGCCACTTATTTTCAACACAAGGTTTGTTTCTTCTTCTTCCTCTGCGGTCCCGTGTTATAGTACGTTTGTTTATGTTGCATATATCTCGGTGTTCTGTGGTAGGCTTGCGATTCAATGTCGTAGGTGTTTTGTTTTTGTCATAGTTGGATGTTGGCAGCACAAAAGCTTGTGCGATGGTTCATCATGGTTGTGGTTGTATGATACCAGCGTTATGTAGTAGTATTGGTTGTCTGTCTGACGAGTTTGGTTTAAACAGTTTCATTCAGCAATTTACAGATATAAAAATGCTGCATACAATCAAATTAATAGACGGAGCACAATAAACTAGCTCTAAAAAGCAATATAATACTAAAGTAGGCTAGTTTTCAGTGTTGACTGGGTTGTTTTGATGTTGTTTTCAGTGTTGACTGGGTTGTTTTTTATGTTGTTCTCAGTGTTGACCGGTTTGTTTTATACCCCTCATACCGTATTTAATTTATATGATATATTTATACATTTTCTGATGTTATATATATATAATATATATATAGATATATATATATATATATGTGTATATATATATAGGCTATATATATACAGGCTATATAGGTTTCGCTCTGTCTGTCTGTCTGCCTGTCTCTCTATCTGTTTGTCTGCCAAACTTAGAGTACTTTTATCTCTGGTTGATGACTCTTTCAGTGTTGCACTTTCTTCTGTGGTCACAGGAACACGTCATCACCGCGGCGGTGGCGGAGGCAGGGGAGGTGGCGGCTGGAGTCATTCAGGCACCGGACACCATTCGGAACACCACGACCACGGCGGTGGTCACCACGGAAAAGGTGGCGATCAACACGACAGTGGCTGCTCAAGGTTCAAGGCCTTATTTGGCTCGAGGAACAAAAGGCGTTTAAGCTAACACAGTGCAAAGCTAAATCACACGCACAAACACACACACAACTATCAGAGTGCGCGCAGGCACAGCAAGCAGCGATGTTAAAGTAAGCAAACAATATTTGTGTCAGTGATAATGTGGAGAGAACCCACAGAATTCAGTGACGCACACCGCTCGGTCACTAAATGCGTTCATTCAACGACTGACTCATATCCAAGGAGAGAAAACTAAAGAGTGTGTCTGAGTGTGTGTGCGTGCATTCATGCGTGTGTGCGCGTGTGTGTGTTGCTGCATGTCCTTTGGAAATGCTGTGTTTAACATTTGTTTTTCGTCTGAATTCCATTTTGGATTTGTCCTACAATGTTTTTAGCAGAAAATAAAATCTTAACAAAATTGAGTGTTTCGTTTGTGTGATAATATACATTAATATATATTCCCCTACAGCATCACAAACGCATCCCCACGCCCCCTCCCCCCCCCCCCCAGTGAACATGACATACATGTATATATATATATATATAATTTTTTTTTAATCCAGGAATTGATACAGAACTCAATGCAATCAGCTTTGAATCTGTTATTAACATTTTAATTTTGATAAGAATATTTTAAAATTTACTGAACAAAATAATTAATTAAGTTTTAGGCTATTTCGGGTAAATATCTGGAAGAATTCTAATGTAAAGTTTCATAAAGATGTGTGCGGTAGCTTTCTCAGAATCGCTCTACACACGCACGCACGCACGCACGCACGCATACATACACACACACACACACACACACACACACACACACACACACGCACCACCACCACAACCACCGCCACCACCACCGCTACAACCATTATCGTCTCGATTCCCTGTCTATCTACGTCTGTACCTAGAATACGCGGTAATTTTTTTATTGCTGGCAAGATCCCGGTAAAAAACAAAAACAAAAATAAACATCTGCGCAAAGATCGCATCCAAAGCATACTCAGCTCAGTTTCTCTTTCCTGTGTCTTATAATTACGAGGGCCAACTGAGAAGTACCAAGCCCGACCAAGAAGGAATTGACTTAGACATTCAAAACTTGGCATGAATTAAGAAAGGTTCTTATGAAAACTACATGCAAAATAATACGTATTTTCACCGGTTAGTTTTTGTGCCTTGGTTTCTCAAAGTACCATACCCCACTGTTAACCCCACATTTTAGAAAACTAACAAAACTCAGTGATCCAATATTTGCAAAGAAAAATATCTAGCCAACTGGAAATTCATAATGACCTGACGTATTACCACAGTAATACGGGGATCAGCGAAATTCAGGCTTGGAAGGAAAATCGTTTAAGATGACAAACGATGTGGAAAACCAACAACGGTCACAACTCAAGAAACCGTTGATGCTGTCTGCGCGCTAGTAATGCAAAATTAACCAATGGGCACCTATTACATTGTTGACACACTTGGCATCTCACATGAAAGAGTTTGGAGAATTAGAATTCTGTGCAGAAAACTTTTCATGAAGACAGTTTAAGCAAGGTAGATCCTCAAACTTTTACGTGTACCAGAACAGAAGCACTTGAGATTGAACATGGCACGCGACATTTTACGCTTATTTGAGGCAGATCGAGAATAATTATTTTATGTCCCGATTTGTTTCTGATGATGACACTAGGGTACATCACTTTCAGCTTGAAACCAATCAACCGTTCATGCAGTAGGGGCATCAAGGTTATACCCACCTAAAGAAGATCATGGTAATTTCCCCTTAAACAGTTGATGGCATCTGTTTTATTGGACGCAGAGGGGTATTTCCTGTTGGACTTAGTTCCAAAAGATGAGACAGTAACCGGTGAATTCTATTTCATACTTCCGAGTCAACTAAGAGAGCATATCAAGGCTAAGCACCGAGGAACGCTCCGGAAACGGATGTTGCTCCGTTAAGACAAGGACCTTGCCCGAAAGTCTTTGGGTTCCATGGCAACACATCATTAATGCGGCTTGGAGATCGTTAACCATCCGGATCCGCCGTATTCGCCAGATATGCCATCCTCAAACCATCATATGTTTACAAACACGAAGAAGTACCTCAGGGTTGTGCACTACGAAACGGACAATGACGTCATGACTGCTTTTGAGGACTTCCAACGGTTGCAATACAAAGGCTTCTGCAGCAACGGCAATAAGGATCTCAGGCACAGATGGAACACGTGTGTGGAGGTCCGAAGGCACAATGTTCAAACGTTAACTTTTTCTAGACTCGTAAGTCAACTCTTTCCCGGTCAGGCCCGATACTTTTCAGTTGACCCTCGTATTTGTCCGCTTGGGTCGATACAATTGTGATTGTCGTGTTTTGTCAAAAATTAAACGTTCCAATAACTAACCTTCTTTTTATGCTATAAATAGAAGTTTTGCACAGGCGAGGCAAACAGAGCATTCACAAAAAAAGTGTGTCACGTCAAAAACTGTGCCACTGGACGACTCACACAGTGACTGCATAGACTTGACGGGGTTTGAATAGGACTTTTCTTTCCTTTTTCTCTCTCTTTATTTTCTTCCTTTTCATGTACCCCACGAAGGTTTTTCTTTGTTAAAGAGCAGAAATCTCAACTATCGCCTCAATGCAGAAGTGGATTAAACAACGTCCCAAATGTGGGACATTGTATGGGCTTATCTAGGTTAAATAAACTCTTTTGCCGTTGGCATTTCGCAACCACTCCGCCACCCGGTTGCATATGTACTGTACACAAGTACAACAGATTCTCAGTGTTCACGTTACAGGTAAGAAATATATTTCTTGGGGTTAGAACTGAGTGGACTGGCACAGTGTGTTCCAGACATTACGCAACCGCTCCTGGTAACTCTTCATGTTTTGTTGGTGACTTGAAATTCAAGAAAAGACGGTTACCCTGTCGTTGCAAGGAAGCAAACACTGCAGACGACATGAACCTTGTGAGTGCTGAAACTGAGGTACACACATTTTGACTTTGGCATTCGATTTATTCCGTAAACTTTATGTTCGTGGTCAAGGGACATCATGCTTTACCTACATGCTGGACTGCTGCCGAACGGAGATATATAGTATAAGGGACACTGTTCTTGAATTTCACAGCGCAGCGATTCTCCTTCGTTTAATCACAAGCTACAACTCCAACGCTGGGAAGTCAAGGCGAGTCAAACACCGAGAACACGTTGAATTCAAATAGAGACTCTGCACACTATTCAAACACATCTTTCCGTGACACAAAGGAAAGTGTGATTCGGAACATAGGCTAACTTCACGATGGGCAACTGTTTTTCAGACGGCGGAGAAAAAGGTAAGTATCTTCATTTTTGCATCTGTGGTATGATACTTGTAATTCAATGTTAAAAGGTTTTTTTCTTTTTTAAAAGTGGGTTTCAGCGAAGCCAATTGTTTAGCACAGTAAAGATATTGCTTCAGCCTTGTCAGTGCACTGAACATTCTACAAGATATCGACGTTATGATAAAATTGCTCTACATGATCCGTGCGGAACCAGTTTTTCAAGCGCCGCGTCAAAAGACACGCGTTCAAGTGCCCTAATAAAAATGTATGTATTCAAGGGCACCAGTAACCACGTACGCATGTAAGCGCATCAATAAAGGAGTTTTCATGGCGTTGACACTCAATATTCAATCGATCATTAATTCTATACCTCGTCTCAAACATGATCTAAAACCATGAGCTTACCTTTGCTCTGATCAGTTCTGCTGGGTCCGATCAAAGGTTTTGTTTTGGGGATTGACAATTCTATTGCATTCAGCAGGTTTGATCTTAGCTGTTTATATTTGTTGTCGATACTTTCTTGGGACTCTGGATTGCCATCCAAGAGGGTATGTGCATCTGCAGACTTAGTGACAGCGTCCTTGAAAACTGCCCAGTCTGCCTTTTTATAATTGTATTTTAAGACTTTTGGACCTGGCTCTGTGTGTGGTGATTTCCCAATAATGGATATCATGATTGGTAAGTGGTCGCTTTTTAATTTATCTGACGCAACGCACCAGTCCGTTGTTAATCCGAGAGTGGGACTAACCAAGGTTATGTCAATGGCGGAGGGGTGTTGGTTTGAAATATCGGGTATTCTGGTTGCTGATCCGTCATTTAGTAAGTACACATTTGATTGCGTTATATAGGTGGCAAGGCTCTTTCCCACGGCACATGTCTGAACGGGGAACTTGGCATCCCACAGGGGTTTTTGGCCATTAACATCTCCTCCGATCACCCAGGTGCGTCTTCCGTCGAGCTCTGGGAGCCAGCTGAAGATCGGGCCTTTGGCAATGTTTCTGTTATATATGTTTAATAGGAAGATGGATGGGCCATCATTCAGCAGAAGTTCAACTAGGTTTGAATGTATTTTTGTGTCAGCCGGAACAGGGGTTGGGTGAACATTGTACTTCAGATTGTCTCTGACATAGGTTACTGTGTACTTGATAGTTTGTGCTCCGCTCGTATCATCAACCTGATAATCTGTGACGGGTGGGTAAAAGAAACCAGATATGAAGGGGAGTTTTCCCGCATGACAGAGTGGGGACTGTATCAATAACACATTGAACATGTTGTTTTGGTTAAGATAATTAATAAGGTACGGTAGAGCAGTGTTAAGGGAACGACAGTTCCACTGCATTATATTTACTCTTGAATCCATTTCAATCACAGAAGACCTAAAGTCTGATGTGACTGTTTGATCTGTCCCTCAACTCTCAGACACACCAAAGCCGCCAGACCACATCACAAACAGAACTCTACAATCCACAGGTGTTGCCCACACACACACACAAACACACACACACAGAGAAGCCGTATATATATATATATATATATATATATATATGTATATCTATATATCTATAAATATATAGAGATAGATGACAGTGTATTTTTCGCGTGGCTATAAATTGATTCGACCTTTTCACTTTTACAGTAAGGACAACTTACGGGTGCAATGAAAGCGTTCTCGTAAGTGCAGTGACATTCTAAAAATAGTAACGTAGTAACGGGAATATGGATTGACGCCACACGAAGGAAGGGAGATAAACGCTGAAAACACTGGAGAAGATAAGGAAGAGTTACTGGGAATGGATCCAGAGAAAAACCAAAATCGGTTCAGCGCTGCGCGCTGAGAGCACGTGTTGAAATATCTCATCGAGCAGGTTGTGTCCGGGGTCTACCTGAATCATGCCCACCAAATTTGAAACAGATCCATCGAGAACCTTGGGCGTGCATCGCGGACACGCACACACACACACACACAAAGGCTAATATTGTTGGTTTGTTACTACTAGGTTGTAGTTCAAACTGCTGTGCTTGGTACTGCATGTTCCCAGAGTGTTGCCGAGGTGTTGAATGTTTGCTTGTGTAGTTTCAGTGTTCACTTGTTTGTTTTGAGTGCAATTATTTGATAAGCAAAAGGAAGTAAGCGCCCCGAATGCATACTACGACATGTGTAATGGAGTAAGTGAGAGTTATGCGGAACCAGTCTCCTGGCACCTGAGAGAATAGATAACAAGCATTGAAATGAACAAGCCACTTTCATCCTTATTGAGTGTAATTACTTAAGTAAAAGAGTACCCAAACAAAACGTCATAAATTGAACAAAAATAAAGCAATCTTCATAAAATTTATTTACACACACAAGTAGCCTCTGCATGATTTCAACAGAAAATGTTAGCGTTCTAGCTTGTCTTTCAGGAAAGTTATGCTCATTCTACAGAACATGCTCCAAATGGCCTCCCCCGGATTTAAATCCCCCAGATTTCTATCTTTGGGGGTTCCTGAAAGACAACGTCTACAGGAACAACCCACAGACAATCGCAGAACTCAAGCGAGCCATCACAACAACCATTCGCGGAATCTCGCAACAGGAGTGTGCGCGGGTGATTGATAACTTTGCGCGGCGAGTTCAAGTTTGCCTGAATCGGCGCGGAGGCCATTTGGAGCATGTTCTGTAGAATGAGCATAACTTTCCTGAAAGACAAGCTAGAACGCTAAAATTTTCTGTGCACATCATGCAGAGGCTACTTGTGTGTGTAAATAAATTTTATGAAGATTGCTTTATTTTTGTTCAATTTATGACGTTTTGTTTGGGTACTCTTTTTTGGGGGGTCACCCTGTATTACACAGTTTTCCTTTTGATAGTTATGCGGAACCAATCTCCAGGCACCTGAGAGAATAACAAGCATTGAAATGAACAAGCGATTTTCATCCTAATTGAGTGTAATTACGTAAGTAAACACACGTAAGTATTACACAGTTTACCGGCACGGTTGGCCTAGTGGTAAGGCGTCCGCCCCGTGATCGGGAGGTCGTGGGTTCGAACCCCGGCCGGGTCATACCTAAGACTTTAAAATTGGCAATCTAGTGGCTGCTCCGCCTGGCGTCTGGCATTATGGGGTTAGTGCTAGGACTGGTTGGTCCGGTGTCAGAATAATGTGACTGGGTGAGACATGAAGCCTGTGCTGCGACTTCTGTCTTGTGTGTGGCGCACGTTATATGTCAAAGCAACACCGCCCTGATATGGCCCTTCGTGGTCGGCTGGGCGTTAAACAAACAAACAAACAAACAAACAAACAAACAAACACAATTACACAGTTTTGCTTTTGTGTGTACAGGAAAACATCACTACGGAGGCGGGAGTGGAGGTGGACGAAGTTCTTCAGGCAGCAAGTACTATGCTGGACATTCTGACGTCGGCTACTTCTCGACCAATGATGACTACGGCGGTGGTCACCACGACAGTGACGTCGGACACCACGACACAGGGGGAGGGGGATGCGACAGTGGGGGAGGTGCATGTGACAGTGGGGGAGGTGCATGTGACAGTGGGGGAGGTGCATGTGACAGTGGGGGAGGGGGATGCGACAGTGGGGGAGGTGCATGTGACAGTGGGAGTGTAGGAGGAGGGAGTTGTGGTGGTGGGAGTGGAGGAGGAGGGAGTTGTGGGGGAGGTGGTTCTGACTAAGGAACTCTCCATCCTCCATGTTTGGCATTACTGTGACGGGGTGGAGGATGGAGCTTTTTTGGTGAAGGAAGGGGCTGTGAGAGTGTGGGTGGAGGTGGTTCTGACTAAGTAACTCTCCGCACTCCGTGCCTGTCACTCGCTGTGACAGTGTCGGAGGGGAGGGGAGGGGAGGGGAGGGGAGGGGGTTCTTGCAGGGGGGGGGGGGGGGGTGGTGGTGGTATTGGAGGGGGTGTTGTGATATATAGTGGGGGTGGAAAAGGAGGCTCTGACATTGGTGGTAGAAGAGGGAAATGTTTATAGTCAGCCTCGTGGACACTCATGCTAAAATGAATATTCGATGATCTGACTCGAAGACACTCATGCTAAAATAAATATATTCGATGATCTGACTCGAAGACACTCATGCTAAAATGAATATTCGATGATCTGACTCGAAGACACTCGTGCTAAAATGAAAGTTCGATGATGTTTCCAATTCACCAGTTTCAACACTCTGGCATGACAAATGTATACAGTGAATTGACACTGCTGTTCCAGTCTGGTCGTACCACGAAACGCTTCGATTCCTGTGTTAATAGGAGGGGTTGCAGGTAGAATTCCTTCTTTTTACATTTAGTCAAGTTTTGACTAAATGTTTTAACATAGAGGGGGAATCGAGACGAGGGTCATGGTGTATGTGTGTTTGTGTGTGTGTGTGTGTGTGTCTGTCTGTGCGTATGTGTGTGTAGAGCGATTCAGACCAAACTACTGGACCGATCTTAATGAAATTTGACATGAGAGTTCCTGGGAATGATATCCCCGGACGGTTTTTGTTTCATTTTTTCGATAAATACCTTTGATGACGTCATATCCGGCTTTTTGTAAAAGTTGAGGCGGCACTGTCACACCCTCATTTTTCAATCAAATTGATTGAAATTTTTGTAAAGCAATCTTCGACGAAGGCCGGAATTCGGTATTGCATTTCAGCTTCGTGGCTTAAAAATTAATTAATGACTTTGGTCATTAAAAATCTAAAAATTGTAATAATTTTTTATATATATAAAACGATCCAAATTTACGTTCATCTTATTCTACATCATTTCCTGATTCCAAAAACATATAAATATGTTATATTTGGATTAAAATCAAGCTCTGACAATTAAAAATATAAAAATTATGATCAAAATTAAATTTCCGAAATCGATTTAAAAACAATTTCATCTTATTCCTTGTCGGTTCTTGATTCCAAAAACATATAGATATGATATGTTTGGATTAAAAACACGCTCAGAAAGTTAAAACGAAGAGAGGTACACAGAAAAGCGTGCTATGCAGCACAGCGAAACCACTACCGCGCTGAACAGGCTCGTCAGTTTCACTCCGTTTTGCACAAGCGGCGGACTACGGTCATTGTGAAAAAATGCAGTGCGTTCAGTTTCATTCTGTGAGTTCCACAGCTTGACTAAATGTAGTAATTTCGACTCACGCGACTTGTTTTTATCTTCAACATCCCGCGGCCCATCCCACTGACCTTTCGGGGAATACTGATTGCACTTTTATTGATGTACCGTGGAACCTACCTTTTATATGGCCTGAGAAAAGGGAGGGAAAAAAACCCCTGAAAAACTCATGTCTTAACATTTTCTACCCCACCTATGTTGACCAAGTTTTATTTAGCCGAGACCAGCTGTGCTGCAGCAGGTCACTCTGTAGAAACTGTGTATCAACAGGCTGCAATGCAGATCGACGTTACAGGAAGCGACTAAAGTGACAGTGTGTACGGCTATATCCGTACTAAGTCAGATATAGTCAGTCATATGAGTGGGTACGGATATATCCGTACCTGGGAGACAATGAGTTAAAGGGTAAGGAGTCTTAAAATGCAGGTAAGTTTGTAGACATTGCAAACAGAAAATCTGAACATGCAAGTAAGGTCTTAGAAGAGGAGAACGTGATAAGAACTTAAAGGGGGGGGGGGGGGGGGGTCTATTTTACAAATTTAGAACAGAGAATATTCTTTGGGTCGTGTAGCAAGTGCCCTTTGAAACCAATTTCCCACCCCGCCCCCTCCCACCTGGTTTTGCAAAATGCTGATTTCTGTGATTTACAAAACTTGATTTTGACAGAAGAATCTGGAAATCTTCAGTCTAGGCCATGGAGCTATTGGTCTACCATTTTGGCCTCGAGGGTCTCTACTTTCTTTAATGTTGACTTTTTCTTTTTTCCCAAGAACAACCAAAGTGAAGATGTCTGTTTTCACAGAGGATGTTAGCAGTCGAGCATTACCTATACTATACTTCTGGGAAATTACACACCTGGACAAATTATTTATTCGCACGTGTTACTGCTTTAAGGTTCATGATACTTTACTTGTTGACCCTTTTACACAGCATGAACAGTGGTTTTCTTCTTCTTCTTCGTTTACTTTGGTCGTATTCTCTGCAATACGTATGTGTTATAGTTGGTGTTCAAGCTTTTAGCTTGGCTTGTGAAGGAGGTGCGAGTGGGATGAATAGGGTGTAAGGCTGCGGCAACTAAGAACAAACTTGTGTGTGGGTGTGTGTGTGTGTTTTGTCTTCTCCTTATGTCAAAAGGTGTGTGTCTGCACAAATCCGTTGTTAAATTTTGTATTTGATATATATGTTTTTTTGTTATGAGATCTCTCTCTCTCTCACACACACACACACACGCATGCACACAGTAGCAATTCACAAAAATGTGTGTGAGTGTGTTTACAAAACACGAAGTTCGTGTATTTTCAACTTTTATTTTCTGGTAAAGTGTTTGTGCAGTAAATAAAAGTTGAAAATACACGAACTTCGTGTTTTGTAAACACACTCACACACATTTATGTGAATTGCTACTGTGTGCGTGCGTGCGTGCGTGCGTGCGTGCGTACGTGCGTGCGTGCGTGTGTGTGTGTGTGTGTGTGTGTGTGTGTGAGCGGAGAGAGAGAGGGAGAGAGAGAGAGAGAGAGAGAGAGAGAGAGAGAGAGAGAGAGAGAGAGAGAGAGAGAGAGATGATACATTCTTGATCTGTGAACATTTTATTGGGGTTTTCTTGGGTGGTGAACAAGTGGGGGCACTGCAGCTAACACACCATCGCGTTCTTGCACACAAGAACTCGCATTTTCACACCAAAAGAAATGATAAATTCTTGATCTGTGAACACTTTATTGGGGTTTTCTTGGGTGGTGAACAACAAGTGAGGCCACTGCAGCTAGCACGACTGATCAACAATCGAGAAAACAACACAGTCATGTATTTTATCGAAGCACGTGCACACAGGTAACTGGGTCATTCACAGACACATGGTATGCAACTAATGGCCCTGTCACACCTTAACGTATTAGCCAGCGTACGCCGACGTATCAAAATTTCCCGAAAACGCTGGCATACGCTGAACTATCCATGTTTTTTTCAATTTTGGGCGTATACATGGCGTATTTATAACGAGTTGGGCGTATACATAGCGTATTCATAACGAGTTTGACGTACACATATCGTGATAGTAACGTATATAGAAGATTTCAATAACTTATAGATAACGTATACCAACAAATGCTTAACGTGTTGCCGGCGTTCACAACTTATGTCCAACGATAGTCTAACGTATGCATTACGAATGCATAACGTATGCAGCGTATCGCCGACGATCACGTGTCGTAGCCGCCTATAAAAAAAAAGGGTGCCACTCGGCGATTCAAATCATAACTGCACTAGACATGCCCAAGAAAAAAACATCGAAGAAAGCTGTCAAGAAGTCTCCTGGCCGAGGGCGTGTACGTAAACGCAAGGAGGATCCATCATCACCCACACCCTCACGCTCTGATGGAGATGATGCAGGTTCCAACGCCTCTTGTGCATCGTCTCAGCTAACACTTCGGAGTTCCACCATTAGCTGGTCATACCATGCCAAACTGCCGTCCCCTCCCGATCCATGGTCTCACCCAGTTCCTTCTCCCCCGTTCACCTCTTCTTCTCCTTCGTCTACCGGCACGCACCTACAGTGTCAAATCGATGAGGTCATGCTGATGTTGGAGGACAGCTAGTTGGTATATTCTCGTCTCAGCCTTGCCGGATCTCGGATTACATGGACATCTATATCTGCTCACCAGGGAGTCTTGAGGAGCCGTACTGGCGGTTTCCACCTGCGAACCCCATCTGTATATACCAATGCCCCATAAACGCTGCCAATACGCTTTTGTAAGGTAGCTGTAAGTTAGAAACACGTTCAGTACGTTCTGTGGTCGTCCGGAACACGTTCAAAACGTCTACATACGTCAATATGCGTTGGAGATACGTTCGACATACGTTCAAAGCACGTTACTCATAGGTTAGAGATACGTTTTGGGTACGTTTACAATTATCTCGACGTACGTCGACGTATTAGTAACGTGTGTCAACGATCGCATAACTTACCTACAACGTATGGCCCGCGTATGCGGGACGTATGAGCCATACGCTGGCATACGTCCGGAAATTTTGTGCATGTTCAAAATTTGTCGAGGACCTCGCCGTACGACGACGTATACCAGCGTACTTCAGCGTGTTCTTAACGTATACAAAACTTACCCATAACGTATTCGCCAGATTTTTCATACGTCGGCATACGCTGGCTCATACGTCAGGGTGTGACAGGGCCATAAGATAAAACATGCAATATTCCCGTGTGAGCTTCGTCAACAAACTGGATGAAAATCAAAATCTTACTGTTTTTTTTCTTCTTCTTCGGTTTGTGACGTCACATTCACAGGGGGGTATATCTGGAGTATGCCATAAAACACACAGAAGATATAAATACATGTACACATGGTATGCCGCGATGTTGAATAAAACACACTGACAGTTATGACTGGACAGAGCGAAGTGCGCAGTTAGGTACGTGTACATGGATGGACACACACAATGGATGGACTTCGTTTGGACGATTTGTTGCAATGATTTCTTTGATGGGGAAGCAAATCTGGGCTAGACGATTCATAGGAAAAGCGTAACACACTGAGACACAGACACACATTAGCATTCATACACGTGTGCGCGCACACCACACCAAGATAAGGGAAAATTAAGTAAATGTGGCACATTTCCATACGCATTCGCATGCACATACAACATGATTACAAATCATGAATTTAAACACGCTTCCGTAGCCTTTGGTCGCTGTTTGGTCATTTAGTCCCACAATTTTGTTTCATGACATAACCTGTGAAACCCAGTAAAAGGTGACTCTAATAACAAATCCATGCCATGCTAAAATACAATTGTAATAACAGACTCAAGCCCTGGTTAATTACGACTGTAACAGCAGGTCAAAGCCCTGATTAAATACAGATGTAATGACGGATCCACACCGTGGTAAAACACCCTTGTAACAGCAGGGGGATATCTGAAATTGACAGCCAACCGCTGTGGGAGTGATTTCTTTCACATCCGTAAAACATAGATCATTCGCATGAAGTATATGTTCCCTGCACTTTTGGCACCTTCCAGTCCCATAATTTCGGAAGACTTCATGCTAACATGAGAAGCACAGTATAGTTCTCTCTCGAAGGGGATCCTCGGAATCCAGTGCCAATATATAGTTTGAATTTGCTGCAACAGTCGAAACTCTTCACCTCCCTTTCAGACCACCAAACATCTGAGAAAATCAGGTTATAAAGCAGGGGGAGTCTTAAAATGCAGGTGAATCGAATTTACAGAGGCTATAAACAGGAGAGGAAGATCTCAAATGCGAGGGTTTTAAAAGGGATGTGTGTGTGTGGAGGGGGGGGCGGAGCAGTGGTGGCGGGGTAGGGGTGGATGTGGGGTTGAGTCCCTTCTACTAGCTTTCTTTCTTTCTTTATTTGGTGTTTAACGTCGTTTTCAACCGTTCAAGGTTATATCGCGACAGGGAAAGGGGGGGGGGGGGGGGGGGGGGGGGGGGGGGAATGGGATAGAGCCACTTGTCAATTGTTTCTTGTTCACAAAAGCACTAATCAAACATTTGCTCCAGGGGCTTGCAACAGTACAATGTATGACCTTACTGGGAGAATGCAAGTTTCCAGTACAAAGGACTTAACATTTCTGCTTGACTAAAATCTTTACAAACATTGACTATATTCTATACAAGAAACACTTAACAAGGGTAAAAGGAGAAACAGAATCCGTTAGTCGCCTCTCATGACATGCTGGGGAGCATCGGGTAAATTCTTCCCCCTAACCCGCGGGGGGTTTCTACTAGCTGCTATCGCTAAAAAAAAAATATATATATATATATATAAAACAAATCTGCGCCACCCCTCCCTCCAACTCCCCGGCCTAAGAATAGAAGGGTTTATTACAATCAACGTCCGATTGATTTTGGCCTCCAAGAGTGCACGAGATTCACTGACAACTACAAAGATTCTGGATCCTGTTGATGAGATCTTCTGTGCACATTACTCATGTGACATACTATGCAACAAATGGATTCACTGAACAAATCAAACGACAAGGCAGAAATTCCATGATAACCAGTAATACTATCTCAAATCACATTGAAAACACACCAATACTATTTACAGTAACAAAGCGCTGAGGCTTGAGGATGCAATGGATTGGCGCAGTGAAACATACAATTTGTTTACCTACAATAAATACTACATGTACCTTCCATTCTGAACATTCGATTAGGCCTAAAAAAAAAATAGGTGTGGTTACGGTAACCCGACCTACCCTATTTTTAGGGGCCGATCCTATAACTTTTTATTACATTTGTCAAAAAAAACCAAAAAAAAACGAGTGCAAAAAACGCAATGAAAGCGAAAGCGCCCGAGTCGCACACTTATTTCCCTGTCAAGTAGGTTTAATTTGTACACATTAGAAAAAAAAGTTAAAAAAAAAAAAAGTGATTGCCTACCTACCTACCCTATTTTTTTTGGCTATGTTACCGTAACCACACCTATTATTTTTTTTGGCCTTACCGTCCATTAAAGACACACCCATGTGGATCCCACTATATAAGTCTCCATAGACCCGCCAAGGCTTTTAATTGCTTGGTTTAATAACATTCTTCCACTTGGACACATATCAAAAATCCACAGCCCGACTGCTTTCTGTGCAGAAGTGGGATTTTCTCTTTTTTTCCGTAATCTAGACACCCATGTCAATCTGCCAAATTAATTCAGAAAAAATCCCAACACCGCAAAGGAAGCTCCTTGGCTGTTGATTTTTAGTATGTGTCTAAGGGGAAGCATGCACTTTTTTTTTTTTTTTTCTCTTCATTACTTTATTGTCCCATCGCTGGGAAATTCGGGTCGCTTCCTCCCAGTGGAAAGCTAGCAGCAACGGAGTCGCGCTACCCAGGTGTCTGCGTGTTTAGGTGTATTCAGCCACCTGCACTTATGGCAGAATGACCAAGATCTTTAACGTGCCATTGTGGTGACACGGGGGTGGGAGATGGATACCGTCTCTGGGTCTGCACATAAAGTTGACCCGTGTCCGTCCCGGCCCGGATTCGAACCAGCGACCTCTCGATCTCGATCACAAGTCCAGTGCTCTACCACCTGAGCTACCCGGGCCCCCATGTCCCATGTAAAAGCTAGAGCAGATGTGTGGGCGGTGGAGCACATGATTGTTTAGGCCTAAAAAAAAATAGGTGTGGTTACGGTAACCCGACCTACCCTATTTTTTGGGACCGACCCTATAACTTTTTATTACATTTGTCACAAAAATACCAAAAAAACCAAGTAAACGAGTGCAGAAAACGCAATGAAAGCGAAAGCGCCCGAGTCGCACACTTATTTCCCTGTCAAGTAGGTTTAATTTGTACACATTAGAAAAAAAGTTAAAAAAAAAAAAACGTGACTGCCTACCTTCCTACCCTATTTTTTTTTGGCTATGTTACCGTAACCACACCTATTATTTTTTTTGGCCTTACACGAAAAAGGGCGGGGGTGTATTTTAAATGAATTAAACATGCAAATGCTGAAATCCTGCACTAGCTGACACATACATTGCATTTTGGTAGTATGATCATAAAATAAAAATACATCTGCCACAGTGATGATGAAGTCTGATGTTATGTTACTAGCACCATCAGTTCAAACCTAGAGTCCGCATCAGTTCCAATTAACTGGAATCATTCAAACATTATGGGAATCTGTTTGAGGAGTCCCTCCTACCACCAACAAATAAAATAAAATAAAAATCCAACAAAAAACAAAAAATTCAGATCTGTTCCTCTGATGAAACAGAATATATTCTTTGTGCCGGCACGTGTTCGTCAGTAATCAATTCTCCATACATAATGAGCTAGTTGAAAGGATTTCTTCAAAAAAATGAAATCTTATATCATGAATTCTTGTTGCCCTACATTGATGAAGACGATTTTGGTGTCCGGGGGACTACTCCCTTCTTATACAAATTCTCAACTGTTTGCTCAAATTTTCTTTTCTTTAAGAAAAAATGTAATGTTCACACCCTCGCAGTAATGATACACCACCCCTCCCCTCCTCTCCCTACAAAGCATGTCATTTGATCCAGGTGACCCGATAATGACTGGCCAACATTCGATGTAATTTCAATTTTTTCGTTCTATAGTTTATTGAAGGGTATGTTCACATCGGATTAAAAACGAAGGTTGTGAATACAATACTGAAAAAAAAATTTCATTTGACCACTGTGACTAAACGCAAAGATATGTTCAGATTAGACTTCTCTTTAAAACACACGTTAATCACTACCCGTTTGACCTTCAATTCAAATCTTATTGCTGCTGAGTGAGAAACACATTACACGTGAGGCATCTTTCTTTATTTGGTGTTTAACGTCGTTTTCAACCATTCAAGGTTATATCGCGACGGGGGAAGGGGGGAGATGGGATAGGGGAAAGGGGGGAGATGGGATAGAGCCACTTGTTAATTGTTTCTTGTTCACAAAAGCACTAATCAAAAAATTGCTCCAGGGGCTTGCAACGTAGTACAATATATGACCTTACTGGGAGAATGCAAGTTTCCAGTGCAAAGGACGTAACATTTCTTACATACTGCTTGACTAAAATCTTTACAAACATTGACTATATTCTATACAAGAAACACTTAACAAGGGTAAAAGGAGAAACAGAACCTGTTAGTCGCCTCTTACGACATGCTGGTTAGCATCGGGTAAATTCTTTCTCGTCCCAACCAATATCGGACTCCCCCTAACCCGCGGGGGGTCACGTGAGGCAAATAACACCTGTGACTGCCAAGAAACATTAGCGAGTAGGATTGTAGGAACTAGGATTGAGAAGATCCACAATCGGTATGAGTGTACATTATCAAAAATCGTGAACATTAGCAGCTGTGGAAGTTTCATTCAACAGTTTTGTTCTGCATCTGGTAACGTGTTAGTCTACGTCAGATTATGTGAAGGACGTGAATACGGTATTAACAATGTGTTAGAAAGTGTACTGACAGCAGTGTCTAAAACCAAACAGTATACGCACCAATTCATACAAAATCTCCATTCAATATTTGTGTTCTGGAGTCAACTTGCAGGATAAGTCTATATAAGATTATGGGAAGATCAAACAATATACGGTACTGAACATCTACTAGGCGGCAATGCCTTCTAACTGTGCACATGCAGATCGTGCAAGTCCTCAGCTTTAACACTTCAGGTCGTCATGCAAACACCAGACTTAAAACTTACACATGCGCGGAAAAAGAGCATCAGTGCATTTCTGGAGTGAAAGTTCTTAGCATTAATGTTCCAGGACGTTTAATGCAAACACAAGAAACAAAACCTACATATGAAGAAGACAAGAACTGTGCATTTATGGAAATGTGAACATCAGTCAGTTTTATCTGTGTCAACATTAATTAAACTTTTCCATACTCTATAATGAGAACTGAGTTTGGTTGAGAATGGGTTGAGAACTAGCTTCTTTCTGTCACAGCGGTTCCTAGCTCAACAACAGTTCTAATTCTGGCTCAACGGAAAGGAAAATTGCACTGATGGCATTGCAAAAAGCTGAAGTCTCTATAATTACTGCACCATACCATGTCTGCAATTACTGCGCACATTTTGACATTTTCACGAGAATTATGAGCATTAGCTTTACTGGAAAGGATATCCCGTAAAATATACACACTTGGGTCATCAGGGTTAGAGGTGGGAATCCATGCTTCAAAGACGTCACGTGGGTAAGATCCGAGTCGGTTATTATGACATGTACTTTTCTGGATCATGAAGCCTTTTCTTTAAGGTAGTTCACTGGACCCGTTAAATATAATTTGGTTTCTCCCAAAAGTTGGTTATTTTTTAAGTTCGATCTGTCTGCTATGCATTCAGCATAAAAAAAATATAGGGTAGTGGGTTCGTTTCGGAGCTATGAGTCTCGGAAGACAGTGCCCGTTTTGAATTTTGGACCGAAAAATCGAAAAATGGGTATGTTTTGAAAACGGCCAATTACACAAACATCTGCATAGGAATAGTCATTTAAAAAATATCACCCAAAGCAGCAATGGGCAGGTAACGAAGTGCACTGGTAAACAAAAATGTTGCGCATACTCAAACTTTGTGACGTCACGTCTTTTGCCAGAGTTTATTTTAAATTTGTTCCTCATGTTGAGGTATTTTATTGCTGGTAGCCTGGAAATAAATTACGATTTGATGAGATGGGTTGTAAACGCAAGAGCGATCAAAACGGCATTAAAAAAAACAAAAAAAACGACAGGTTGGTGGTGTTTTTAGGGGGGGTTCACTCCCTTGATTAACCCCACCCTTTGCACTATTACTGTCCAGTGTGCCTCAGAAAAATATGTCACGATAATGTAAAGGGCTGTTGTCCGATCATTTGTCTCAGATATATGAGCCAACTAAATTATGTTTTTAAAAACCACTGTTACATATGACCTCTGTTGAAAGTCAAAGGTCACCGCAACTTTGAAAGGCCACAAGTCCGATTCAAATGTAATAAAAACGCCAATCAAAAGGTGGAGGTCACTTGTTTGATACAAGTGTAATAATAAAAATTAATAATCAAGGCTTGGTTTATAATTTTGCTTAATAGTGCGTACTGTTATTTGTTACGGTTTGAAGGCTGGGACTTTTTGAGGGTGGAATTAAAGCAATTTTTCGCCTTATGGGCCCCTTATGCCTCGAAGGACTTCAATTATTGTATTATCTGCTGCCAGCGTACAGTAGAAAGAGGGCTGCATACACAAGACACTTGTTCTTAATACTACTGGCTGTTATTCTAGTTCAAACACCGGTTTTAACATGTGGTATTCTGATGCAATCACGCTGTGAGCATCACGGGTTGGGAGACACTCTCTTACCTGCTACCGGAGCTTCAATGTTAGCTTTGGTGATTATTACGATGTCACTGGCAAAGAGAACGGCTTTGTACCGATTTCATTAGATGCCCACGTGTTTTTGACCTCGTGGTTGGGAGGCGTGTCGCATTGTTTTTATTTCTGGCGGTGTCGTCATTTTCTGACGTCATTCACTTACGCTGCCTGAAAAATGTGACGTTTGTTCTATTTACGTCATTCGAATGTTCGACGTGTTCTTCTTCTTCTGCGTTCCCTGTTCGATGTGTTCGAATTCCCAGCCTGCCAGAAAAAAATGGCGACACAACTCAGTGGCTTCCCTTTGTGTATGAAGAGTAATGTCCCTGTCTCCATTTGACCTGCCTTAAACATTTTTTAATTTAGTAGTTATAATACTCTGGATTTTTGCAATGTTTTATTTAATTTGTTAATCTATTTATGTATGCATTTGTAGATATGAACCGAGCCTAAATCAAAGATACAGTGTTAACAGATTCTCTCTTGATGATTAACCATAAAGCAAACGACACCTCAACCTGATTATTTTCACCTTTTACAAGTATATGAAAAAAACAATAGCCTTGACACACATACAATCAACGTTGACTTCCCTGAACATACTCTATACACAACAACATTCCGCAGTTCTTCTGCCAAGAAAAATTTGGTCTGAAAAATGAAAAGTAAAGCGAGTGTGTAGGTGTCCATGTCTTAGTGTGTTCATGATATTGTAAGAGCGACAACCAAGCTAGCATACTCCAAACTACTACAACAGTGTGTCATGGATCACAAACTGAAATCACGGCATGTGTCTCTACGGTAAGGTCTGTCGTGTAATAGTAATTAACTTGGCGCTGTCCTAATAAGCTATTCAATACATGTACTTCCATTGCAAAAAACAGCAACAACAAACCCACACAAGAACCTACTGGGGTCATTTATATCTTCCAAAGCACAGTTCTAATAAGTCGCAGGAATATTATAGAGTACATATGTACAATCCGAGTTATTTCAGCGCTGTTTGAAATGTACACTGTGTTGTTTACAGGAGATCTCTCGAGCCTTTTGTGTGATCATAAAAAGAAAGTCGTCATTGCAACACATAACAATGTCTTTTGACCTACCCTTTCAATGATATTTAACAGTTTTTAAAAGAAACATTTAAAGTACCACATAATTATGTAGTATCATAACATACTATTTGCAAGGAAGAATAAGAGAGAGAGAGAGAGAGAGAGAGAGAGAGAGAGAGAGAGAGAGAGAGAGAGAGAGAGAGAGAGAGAGAGAAATAATTAGTCTGTGTGTGTTTGAGTCTCTCTATACTCTAATTCTCTGAGCAAACGATTTTGAGCAAGCTAAAGTATAAAGTGAGCGAAGAGCTGATAAGATTGGTAGTTTCTGTCTCTGCAGCAAACGTTTTAATCAGGATGAAAAAGAAATTTAATCGCTTCAGTCTAATGTGGGATCCGGGATGGATCGAATCAGTTTGTTTTGAAGATGAGAAAAGAATTGCACAAACACTCACTTTGTTTTAACGGAACATGCGCTGCCATTAGTATAAATTCACTACTTAGGTGAAGTACGTCTTGGAAAAGCAGCACCCTCCGAAGCTGCTTGTGAAAATTTGAAATGTAACAATGACTACAGGCATTAACACTTTAAATGACTGCAAGGGCACAAGGCCAGTTGACCAATACTTATATTACTACCCTTACCGAAATCTAGTATACCACAAATGTGCTACATAACTGTTGTCAGAAAAAAACCCTGAAAGGATTGACAATTTCTTGGCTTTTTCTGAAGATTTAGTTTCATGTAATGCAAGCATCCCGAAGAACCTTAATGACAATATTATCACAGGTATACAAACTGAGTTTCAAGCAAATATTGCGAACTGCACATAAATCAGTGAATCTAAAAACAGTTGATCCATTCTTTGATTCTTAAAGAGAAACAAAAGTGTCAGTCAGTTCAGTCAGTTATCCTTTTAGTCACACAGCCCTTCCTTGTATAACAACTTCTATAAGCAGTATATATTAAAATCTGTATTAACCAGAACTTTTCCTGTAAGTTACAGAGATACAATGTATAACCTTCATTTAAAGAGATAATTTCCAAGGCTCCAGATAAAAATAAGCAAATTCCCTGAAAATCTATGGCTGTCCAGACAAATTTGAAATTTACATTGAAATTGGTGCAATCAGACAGAAGTCTGAGTTCATTTACAGGTTTCTCATTTTTATATTTCTCAGCAAATTTGCAAATTCACGGAAAAGTGCTTATCATTGCGTTTTACAAATCTGTGACAAATCTGGAGAGAAACCAAAACTGTCCATAAGCAATCTGCTTGTTAACGTTCTCAATGTTGTTATTGTTTGAAACGTGTGTATGAGAATTTGAATAAACACGCTTAAACCAAACCAAATCTGCAATGCACAAATAATTTGATTTTCAATACTTGTTCTCCCTTTGAAACAAAACAGGAACAAGAGACTGCAGGTGAGAAGAACAAGATAACAATGAAAATGTACTCACCCAGTATCAGTTTGTTTGTTTGTTTGTTTGTTTGTTTGCTAAACGCCCAGCCGACCACGAAGGGCCATATCAGGGCGGTGCTGCTTTGACATTTAACGTGCGCCACACACAAGACTGAAGTCGCAGCACAGGCTTCATGTCTCACCCAGTCACATTATTCTGACACCGGACCAACCAGTCCTAGCACTAACCCCATAATGCCAGACGCCAGGCGGAGCAGCCACTAGATTGCCAATTTTAAAGTCTTAGGTATGACCCGGCCGGGGTTTGAACCCACGACCTCCCGATCACGGGGCGGACGCCTTACCAATAGGCCAACCGTGCCGGTCCCAGTATCAGAAACACATGACGAACAATATGTGTTTTTATTGTTTGTCACATGTTTCTGGTACTGGTGTCTAAGTACATATTCATTGTTATATTATCCCTTCAAACAAATTAATCTTTGACATAACAATGAACCGTTTTTCGTAACTTCTGCTCAGCAGCTGCTGTAATCTGTGCATCCAAACATCCACCCCCCCCCCCCCCCCAAAAAAAAAAAAAAGAAGAAAAAAAGAAAAGCAGCCCATAATTATTTCCAAAAGGTAATTTAAATTGCCAATGGCACGAAGTGTCATCAAAATTAGAAAAATGTATACCAAACTTTTCAATAAAAAGAGGAAAGAAAAAAACTTGACTAAATGTAAAAAAGGTGGATCTATCTACTATTTTGCTGTGACTGTAGAGGTAAACCACACAGGCAATGGAATATTTACAGGTACTGCACTTCCCACATACACGACCGTGTTCACCGCCACAGGCTTTATTCACCTGGACAAAAACCAAAAATCAATAGCTTACGTGGCTGTACGTATTCTAGCTGTGCAGAGTGAGAATATTTTGCTGAATTAATGAAGTAGATTGATAGAGATAGCGTCACTTACAAAATTAATTCAACAACAAATCCCCCCCACAGTGCACAGAAAGTAATTATGCTGTTGATTGTTCACATTTTTATTTTTTTTTATTTTTTATTTTTAAGTTGAAGGAAATTGCCAGGGTTATAATTTATATCCCGTGTAAAAAGCCTGAACAGGTCTTTTGTGGTGAACATGATAGTTTACACAAGAAGCAACGTATCTTTAACCTAGATTCTAATCTGACACGCTCGACTCTAGAGATTCGAAGCAGCACTCAGCACTGAACATAGTTTCTGCTTTACGTAAATCCATGTGGGTTCTCATGATTTCTCTGATTATATTTCAGTTTCACAGCATGTTGTGCTTGCGTCGCAAAGCTCTTCTGCCAGGAAGAGTACTGTTCACATCCTCCGCGATCTTTGTCGCAATACATATTATTTCTGTCACTGCATATCTGCCACCAATGCCCTGCATGTCTCACAATGGCCTTCTCATTCTGCTTCAACAGAGTTCTGTCTTTCACAGGCGCCGCATCACTACTCTCTGTCCCTCTGGAAGAGAGAAATCCTGCTATCATCTTGGAGGAGGTCTGAAAGTTAAGCAAACAAAAGAGAGAGTCAATAAAGTCTTGCAAGGAAGTTGATACATTATTGATTAACCTACAAATAGCGTGACGTAATATTGAAGTTACAAGATGTTAAATAGGATGATACATATACATATACATATATTAGAAACGTGTGTGCGCATGGCCGAGCTTACTACCAAAATAAAAAGATCTTTATTTTTAAGACAAAGTAAGACAACACAAATTGAGTGTTACTTCATGTCCAGGCCAAAATACTGGCGGCAAAATATATAAACAGCAATTACTTTCTACAATTGTTTTCAACAGATTTCTGATGGAGATGACATACTTGCATGACAAAAAGTGATAAAGTATACAAGATAAAATTGCCAACAACCTACTGTTTCCTTAAAAGTTAAACACCCTTAAACAATCCTCAAAACCTTTAATATTGGAGAGAAAACAGAAATGTAAAAAACAGCATGTACAAATTCGAGTAACATAATAAACTCGTAATCTTTTTGGTCGATCCAGAGGCAGTTATTTAGTACTGGTACTTCAATATGGGTGTTATTTCAACTTTCGATGAAGTCTGCAAGCGAAAGTAATGGTATGTCCTACAAACATGCAAGGCCAAAAAAATGAAACTGCTCTGAAATAATTGTTAGTAGCCTGGATACATTCAAACAGAAAAGATGGAAACAAAAGGAGCTGCTACATTAAGTACACTACATGTATTTGCTAAAATAATTTCTGTACATCCAAACACTAATTTATTCCCTCAAGTACTGAAACCACACATTTCAATATCAGTCCTTTAGGAATGCGCTGCACTGTTCCTTAATGCCATGTTTCCTCTTGGAAAAGTAGTCTGCCATTTTGCAATCCTCAGTTAGCTTTCAGATGATCAGATCTCCTCGCAGGTAGGTGTTCAAGCTGGTACCCTCAAAACACTTTTTCATCGGGTTTTGTTGTGCGTTATTATTTTTCTGTTAGGCTAAACAGACAGCATTCTGATGAAACCGGGTTGATCTCAGAGAGCTCTGTAAAGAAAGCTCATGAACTCAGTGGCTTCCTGTGCTGCGACTTCTGTCTTGTGTGTGGCGCACGTTATATGTCAAAGCAGCACCGCCCTGATATGGCCCTTCGTGGTCGGCTGGGCGTTAAGGGCAGACACCACAGTGAAAAAAGTGATTTTTGTGTTCCCTGGTCATTTCTGTTTTCTTTCTGATTCTGGATTTTGAACCTCTTCTGGTTACTCTAATGAATTTATTTTAGATCAGAATTAATCATAAACGGTCAAAACGGCTAAATGAAAAATGTATGTGCATGCAATTTTGCCTTGAAAAAACACAAAACTGCACAAAAATGCGTATATTTGGGAGTTGACTGTGAGTCAAACACATCGTCAGCGGTGGTCACGTTTGCATGACTGGAATGAGTTTTTTCTTTGCTAAGATCAGTTCATGACGCACACAAACAAACAAAACTCAGTGGCTTCAAACTGAAACTTATGCACAGATATAATCTCATGCCTATAATATGACATGATGACTTAAAGTAGGTAAAGTTAAAGGGGAACTTCCACATGCTGTGTCCAAGGAAACTGTTCCAACTTACAACTCTACGCATTCGTTATGTAATGTGACTGCATATAATGTGGTTAGTAAAAGTGTAGGGGTCACGGAGGCTTTCTGGTTACATCAGCAGAACATGTTTTTCCCTCTCCCTATAGGTTAGTGGTGAAGGCTGTATGGCAGAAGGGGGTTTCCATTTAAGCTTTTGTTAAAGGCATATGTACGCGCTCCCGTGTTTACAAAGTGTAGTTTGCCCATAATCGATGTCAAACGCACCATAAGACCATGTAATGACGATATGTCGCCATGCGCGGACCATATACATGCATTACAGCTTGTTTTAGAGTCTCAAAAACTTTGGATGTAAACAAAGACGCGGAGTTATTTCCCTTGCGTCAACGCTACCTCTGTTGGCAAATCTATAAATAGGACGATCCAGATCAAAATGAAAATTAACATATCTCAACATTGAAGGGGTACTAGACCACAATATTTTGCAGGGAACTTAATTTAGCATGTCTCCAGCTGTTGGTACAGTAAAACCTGTCTCTAACGGACACCCTTGGGGAATGGTAATAGTGTCCCTATTAGACAGGTGTCCCTTCTTCACAGGTGGAGGGGCCGGGGCAATATTTTACAAAGAGCACGTAAAATGAACAAGACACTTTTTGTCAGTCCTGTAGTATGTATTTATTGGATTGAACATGAGACTCACTGAAAATGTGAGTAAACAAATGATACATGTAGCAAACAACAACAACAACAACAACATCCCCCCACCCACCCCCCCCCCCCCCCCCCCCCCCCCCCCCACCTAACCCGTTCCCTACACACACTGTGCATCAAACTTGCGCAAGTCGGACGTCACAAAGCTAAAAATAGCTGACTCTTCATCAGTCATTCAACGGGAAATTCTGCAGTGTGTCTCGACCAAATTGGGTCAGCTCTTGTTTCATTCAGTTTTTCTAGTCTCAGCATAAATGCATGGAACAAAAATTTAGCTGTGTTAACTATTGTTTCCTTCGAACGATTGCTTACAAAGAGAGAGAGATCATCACGTCTTCTTTTTCCGATTTGATCCTCGCGATCTGTGTTTTACCACATCCCATCTCCTTCGCCACATCTTGGCATGATTGGCCGCTATCTAGTTTTTTCAAGGCAGCGACACGCTGCTCTAAAGTCAACGCTTTTCTTTTTCCTGCTGGAGATTCCATTTTCAAACACAGTAGTCTACTGTTGCTTTTGGTTGTGACTGTATCCACAATGCGGAAAAGCGAAAGTGAGTGAGCGAAAGTGGGTCTCCATCTAAACAAGCCACTGATTGGTCAGAAAAGGGACAGGACAACCAATCAACAACCATTTGTGCTACGGCTACGGCTGCCGAGCACTGTCTGCATAACAGTCGAGTTTTCGAAGTTGCGTTTTTTTGTACGTTGTGTCCGTTTGTGACAGTGTTTACACTTCCTACGGTCCGAAAAATCGTGTCCGCGTCCGTAAGTGGCAGGTGTCCGCCCGTTAAAGGTTAGTTATTGTTGAAATCGTGTTCGTGCCATGATAAACTGTCCGTATGTATCAGGTGGCCGTTACAACAAGGGTCCGCTAGACTCAGGTTTTACTGTAAAGCAATTAGCGTGTATAGTCATCGAGTACATATGGCTTTAAGTAATGTATGCATATAATGGGTTGATTATATAGTTTTTGGTACTACAATATACTACTTTTCAATCTAATTACAGTATAAGCTAAGGCCTGGGACCTCACAGGCAGTTTAGCTACATGTAACTTAACAGTAAACAAGCGAGCTGTTGATTTACATTTTCAAACAGTTAGCTAAAATTAACGATAACATAAGACAGCAACAAAAAAAGTGCTGACAAAATATTGTGCTAAGAAATGTACATGTTGTTTTGTGCGCAAGAGATTCGAGCACTTATTTGTACTTGAGTAAAAATTGACATTTCAATACTGAAATTCACTGCAGTTCTTTGTTTCTAAGCAGTTTAGTGGTCTTTTGGTACAAATGAGCATTAAGTCTTCCTAATCTAGCAGTTCAGATGATTTTTCAGGCTTTTAATCCACATTTGGCACTAAAGTAGTTTTATAAACATGTTAGTTTGCTGTACGATTTGTGCTTTTTTTCAGAACTTTTCTGTTTTAAAACTGTTGTACTTTCCTGAGTATAATTCCTCATTTAAAGATTTCACTTGTTTATAGTTTGGTGATAGGGCAAAGTACCGCTGAAGGTTTTTTCTGTGAACTGCATAGTTCCTCAAATAAAAAGTATAAATAAAGTAAACAATAGTGACATTTCACAAGCCCTTTATTTTTCATTTGTTAACATTGTGAATGAAATATAGCTAGAGCATGGGCAGAACTTAAAGGCACAGTATTGAGCCTCCCGTAAACCATCACAGATACTGTCAGGCTTTTACACACAGTACAAACACCCTTCCATTTGAACGCTCACCGAACGGGAACATCCTAGGTGCCCTACGTAAAGAGCTAGCAATTTTCAAAGAATTAATTGTGCGGATTGTCTGTGAGACAATCGGACGGTGCTTTTTTGCGCTTCTGACCTAACTTTTGAAATCTAAATAATAAATAGACAGCTTGTTACACAAACATTCTTAAATCATAAAAGAAATCTTTTTTCATCAAGACACGATCAGAACAATACGAAGTTTTGAAAGTTTAAAAAAAGATAGCCCGGAAGCAGGGTCACGCAAGGTCGTGGTTCTCGTAGCAGACGACGCTGCCTGGCGCCAGTTCCTCTGAACTGTTAACCGCCACTGGCACTGCTCTAGTTCGCAGCCGTTTCAATGTTGCATTTCAGATTCAAAGGTACACAATAACGTGCTATTGCAGATAAGCTTACAGAGATTTGCATTGAAATGACAAACTGGCGGCTAAATTGTGAAAAAAGGGAAACTGGATTACACGGGTTCACGATGGCTCAGAGGTAAGATAAACCACGCAAAAATAATTTTTTTGAAAATTGCTCGCTCTTTACGGAGGGCACCTAGAATGTTCTCAAGCGGCGAGTGTTTAAATGAAATGGTGTTAAAGTACTGTGTGTAAAAGCCTGACAGTATCTGTGATGGTTTACGGGAGGCTTACTGTGCCTTTAAGATTAACAACAAAAGCCATTCAAATTGTACACAGTACATCCATCAAATTATTAGAACCCTTCAAATGTGCCTGATAACGCACAGAACATGATTAAAAGAACAAAACAAACTGCAGTTAGAGAACAAAATAAATAACTGAATGACATAATCTGTGACATCTATTGTGCTTCTGAAAAGTCAAAGAGAGACAACATCTGACAATCACATAGAACTCAAACTTACCATCTCTATCAGCTCAAATTTGAGTTAAATGCTGATATATCAGCCTAAAGAGTCATTGAAAGTTTGGGTGAAAGTTGTATTAAAGGGAAAACAAAATATTTGTCATCGTCTTGGCGCATGTGATGCATGTAGTACTTCATTTATAAATTCTGACAGCTAGGGTCTCACCATAAATACTTGAAGTTGATATCAAAACCATTTTTCAAACATGTGTGCAGATACATACAATTCCACTCGTTTTAAACATTCAGCGAGCATTACACAAAAATGCTGTAGTGTGAATTTTGATTTTCAGCCATCATTTAAGCTCATCAGGTTATAAAAAACTATGTTCAACATATGACAAAGAATAAAAAAAATGCCCTTTCTTCCATCAAAGCAAAACAAAGGAGACTAATTTAAGTATTCAAAAAATCTGTCTAAATGCTGAAAAGAGGCAAAACATAAAATGTATAATTCCTTTCACGGCTGATCCTAGCTTGTGTTTTACTGTAAGTTAAAAATAGCCCAGCAGAGGGAATAGCTTGGCTACCAACAGCTGCAGCCAGCACACTGTTAAGCTCGCTGCTGTGTTATCTCTGCTGTGGGGAAAGGATGGGTGCTAAAAATAGCCTGCAGCTAGAGTAGCAGAAATGAAGCCTTTTGAACAGCTGTGCTAGCTTTGCCTGTTCTTCTAAAATCTACATGGTAAATAATAAAACCAGTACACATCTAGCAATGGTTTATATAACTTATTGCAAAGTCTACTGCTAGCAAAAAAAAAAACATACAACAAAAGAAATGTATAAAAAAAAAAAAATTAAAAAAAAAGGCCAAATGCACTGCAAAGTTCTGCACAAAAACATGAGCTACATGCCGCAACAAAAAGCTTCTGCATTGCTATTTCATTAGTAGTAGATACATTGTTGTGCACCACTTCTAGAAATGGATTTCGGCCATAACAACAACCACGCGCCACTTACAGAAAACCCAGGTGCCCATATCTATAATCAAGACAAAGGAGACCATAGACATTAAATGTAAATGAAAACAAAAAATCGTTGCTGCCAAAGCAGTATTTCATCACAATAACTTTTGTATAAATTATACAGTCATATAGACATTAACTTGTAGCAGTTGCTTTGCCTATTCATATGAAGAGACTATAATACACGAACAACATAAGCAATGTACTCTTGTTCTGCTAAAATAGATAGTACATCAAAATCAAGCAGATTTGTATTATAGTAAAATAATCACATAGAATACTTAAGATACAATTACAAATAAATTTGTTGTTCTGCACATTCACAGTACTAGGTTAGAAGTCATTTCCGAACACAAAGAATAGTAAACAGACAAAAATAAAGAGACAACTGGTATTCAGTCTGCACAAACATGCATTCAAGAAAAAAGCATAACCACTAGCACTGCAGACTGTTGGACACACTATATAGCTCATACACCAACAAGTGATTGCATTCCATATTAGGCAACAACAAAAAAATAGGTGTGGTTAAGGTAACATAGCCAAAAAAAATAGGGTAGGAAGGTAGGCAATCACTTTTTCTTTTAAACTTTTTTTTCTAATGTGTACAAATTAAACCTACTTGACAGGGAAATAAGTGTGCGACTCGAGCACTTTCGCTTTCATTGCGTTTTCTGCACTGTTTTTTGTTTTGTTTTTTTGTTGACAAATGTAATAAAAAGTTATAGGGTCGGCCCCTAAAAATAGGGTAGGTCGGGTTACCGTAACCACACCTATTTTTTTTTTAGGCCTTAGTGTGAAACATGCTATGCTCTAATCACCACTTCCAACTAAACATACATGTACCAAAGGAACAAAAACAAAACAAAATTCATACAAAGCAATCAAGAACAATAATTCCTACATTTAAACAGAAAACGAAAGCATTACACATTAACCAGGCAAATGAAGGAAACACACAAACAGACATACACGCAGATGTATACATTATACACACACCCACAGACACAGAAAAGCATTGAAGCAAAAGAACTGGATAGGTAATTTGAGGTATCTATTGCCTGCGAAGAACAAATAAATACACAAGATAAACACAGTTTAATGGTAGTACACCTATATACATTTGTACTACAAGATAGTCTGTGCTGATATTGATTTCAAGCAACACAATGTAGCAGGAAAAAATAACAAACTAACAAAAACAAAAGCAAGCAAAAAGTTCCGCAAATAACCTAAACAAAATATATTAAAAAAATATATTAAAAAAAGCAAGCAAAAAGTTCGGCAAATAACCAAAAAAATATATAAATAAAAAAACTACAAAAAAACTGAACATGAGAAAAACAAAAAAACAAATTTGGGACAAATAACAGAATTATTAACGAAATTCAATTTTCATAAATGAGATAATGCATGGTTTCGGTCAAATCAAACAAATTACTTTCCAGTCTGTGCATCAACCTATCATACAGGATGACCCCAGTGACTTCTGGTTAGGATGATCAGCGCTTTGCTGATC
Source organism: Littorina saxatilis (assembly GCF_037325665.1). Classification (NCBI taxonomy): domain Eukaryota; kingdom Metazoa; phylum Mollusca; class Gastropoda; order Littorinimorpha; family Littorinidae; genus Littorina; species Littorina saxatilis. Next base: position 22,795,060 of record NC_090246.1, read on the forward strand.
CATGGAGGAGAAACACGAATTCTCAGAACTAGAGGTATGTACAAGGCAGTTTTTGGATCCAACTGTGACCCGTCCCCTGAGAACTAGCAGCAAAAAAATGGACAAAACACACATCATGACCGTGCATCACGATGATGAAAGCAACTGTACAGTGGAACCCCCCTTTTAAGACCCCCCAATTTAAGACTGCCCCCCTTTTAAGACCCAGTTTTCTCAGACTTCCTGTTCATAACCTCTCTAAATTTACCCCTATTTTCAGAATCCCTCCTTTTTAAGACCTAATTTTCTCAGATTTTCGAAGGTCTTAAAAGGGGGGTTCCACTGTACTAACAAAGCTACGTCTAAAAGGCTTTTTGAAATGATGCAAGGATTAGATACAGAGTTCTAGGCTCTTTTTAAAACTGAAAGTTTTTCTATATAAACAGTTAACAAAGGTGTCGAAAGGGATGTTCCACTTCTTTGTTATTTTTATGTTTCATAACTCAGATGAGTCAATGAAGCTATTCAAGAGAAGACAGTCTAATATATATTTGACATTCTGTGTGTGTGTGAGTGTGTGTGTGTGTGTGTGTGTGTGAGTGTGTGTGTGTGTGTGTGTGTGTGTGTGTGTGTGTGTGTGTGTGTGTGTGTGTGTCCCTTTTGTCAACGTTATACAAACAGCCATTTCTGAACGAATCCTTCCAATATTTTGTGTATTCTTGCTCTTGCCACTCGTTGTGAGGGTTATGGTAACATTTAAGTCACGATATGTTGAGTATAAATAGCAGATATCGATCACATACGTTTTTAACAGCAGTCCTACAGCAGCAACACATTCATGCATTTTACATTTGATACTTCCCTTCCAGTTCCAATGTCACTTTTTCCAACAATGGCATAATCGGTTCAGCGGGATGATTAGGCTACCTAAATCGGTGGCTCCTGGGTTCAATCCCTGCTTGGGATAACCTTTTTTTTTAAATTAACAAGAAGGGCAAAGCCCATACGACTCACATGCTTGACCTTGACCTTTACTAAACAACTAAATAAATACAAATAACTAAACCTAGCAATGACATCATACACTAAGAACTGCTTTACACATTTTTCCTACCAAAATACATGTGACCTTGACCCAAGGTCAAGGTCATCCAAGGTCATGCAACACAAAGCTGTTAATTCAAGACATAGGAAGTACAATGGTGCTTATTGGCCCTTTCTACCATGAGATATGGTCACTTTTAGTGGTTCACTACCTTATTTTGGTCACATTTCATAAGGGTCAAAGTGACCTTGACCTTGATCATATGTGACCAAATGTGTCTCATGATGAAAGCATAACATGTGCCCCACATAATTTTTAAGTTTGAAACAGTTATCTTCCATAGTTCAGGGTCAAGGTCACTTCAAAATATGTATACAATCCAACTTTGAAGAGCTCCTGTGACCTTGACCTTGAAGCAAGGTAAACCAAACTGGTATCAAAAGATGGGGCTTACTTTGCCCTATATATCATATATAGGTGAGGTATTCAATCTCAAAAACTTCAGAGAAAATGGGAAAAATGTAAAAAATAGCTGTTTTTTAGACAACATTTATGGCCACTGCGACCTTGACCTTGAAGCAAGGTCAAGATGCTATGTATGTTTTTTGGGGCCTTGTCATCATACACCATCTTGCCAAATTTGGTACTGATAGACTGAATAGTGTCCAAGAAATATCCAACGTTAAAGTTTTCCGGACGGCCGGACGGACGGACGGACGACTCGGGTGAGTACATAGACTCACTTTTGCTTCGCATGTGAGTCAAAAATGTATTGTTTTTTTTGTGTCTCCATTATCTTCATGTGAAAGTGGGTAGGTTGTTGGTTGAATCTTACTAGAGGTTGTGTTTCGTGTTTTTTCTTCTTCTTTTTCTTCCATCTTACACCTTTGTGTGTAAGTGGGTGGGTAGTTGAATCTGAGCAGGAGAATTGCCTTTCCCTCTTACAAGTTGTGTGTGTAAGTGGGTGGGTAGTTGAATCTGAGCAGGAGAATTGCCTTTCCCTCTTACAAGTTGTGTGTGTGTAAATGGGCTGGAGTACAATGTATGTATTTGTATGTCAGTGAGAGCCGTTTATTCTTGCTTGTTATTATATTTTTCCATTCTGATATGTTAGAATGGGCTAGCAAAACAATGACAAGAGCAGTATTTTTACGGCCTACAAGGTGAGACATCGTATTAGCTGGGCCCCTCATTTAGAGATAAAACTGCAAATAAATCGCTTATCAGAAAGCTTTGCTATTACAGTACAACATTTAAGTAGTGTCGAGTTCTGTATCTATACTATATTACTGTTGCTGAATTTATATTTCCATTTGCGCTTTCATATGCGATAGTTCTCGGTTCATGTTAGCAGAGTTGATGTGGAAGTGATGTTACCCAGGTTACAAAATGTAATTCAGCAACAGAAATTAAGGCACTCGTGGCAAAAAAAGGCGAAGGGGTTGAATTGTAGTAAAACAGATGCACTTTGTAGGCCCAAAAATACAGTAAATAAAGACATGTATACACTCTAGTCAAAAGCAAATGAAAATACAACAAGAAAGTTCAAGTTACTCAAAGCAGGATTATAGCTACTCACAGATAAACTGCCTTGCTGTCCTCCAAAAGAAAAAAAGCAGCAGGCATGCAGACACGTTACAATTGAGACAAACACATTCACCAAGCAAACAAACACGGCTAGCTGACCAGTTACCAACACAGGGCATGAACACCAAAATAATTACATTGATTGAGATACAACATCGATCAAAATCAAGACGTCTTTTTTTGACACCCCACCCTCATTCAAAGTGAAATCTCTAGCGTCAAAAATGAAGCAAAGTTTGAGAAGATGTCATAAAGGGCATCAGGTGAAAGCTCTTTCACTTCTTTGATATGTCTCCCGAGGAAATGACACAAAAATGTCAAGAATAAAGTTCGACTCTGTGACGAAGTCATTTCAACAGAGGAATAATACTCTTTAGGTCACCCACCGTCAGGCCGTTTCTTTCTTTTTTTATTTGGTGTTTAACGTCGTTTTCAACCCGTCAGGCCGTCCTTGTATCGGTATTGTATCTCATTAACTAACTCGCTACAGATACAGGGCATCCAGAGATGAGTCAGTCAGCATAAACACCGAATACAGAACAGAAGCGAATATTATTTTCACCTTGACGGACACGACCCCTTCCCTGAATGAAGTGACTGGCCGCTGTGGGAAGTCCCGATGCTTAACGACGAAAATCCGCTCTGACAGGACTGAAGACTGCTCATGGATCCCCTGAAAAAAAGGAAATCAAAATGGTTTTAACTATTTTTTACTCCAGGTTTTAAGAAACGAGGGGGTGTAAGCTATCTATAAACAGACAACAGTTAGAGTTACTTGCAGAACAAGTCTACTTGCACCTTGGAGAATTAAACGCATTGAAATCAACAAACGTCTTTGCATCCTCTTTTTACCCTAGCTGTAAACTAAGAACAAAATTTCCATCAGATCAGATGTGCCACAACTGTACACTGTAATTTGTGGGTATCTCAAAGCAAAACGGTCATCATTTTAGAACCATTAAAATGACTTGTGTATCTTGTTCAGGATGTGATAAGACACTGATGAAAACATATGTTTACATTTTAATGAGACTCTGCTGAATTTTTTTTTATTTCTGTATGTTGAATTTATTCCAGAAAAGTGACTTGGCCATGAACAGATATTTCTGTACCTGTTTGTCAGCAGCTATAAACATGGTGCAAATGATACAACGATAAAAGACTTGTCCATTTTTCAGGGACTGCTAAATTTAGTTATTTCTAACACACACACACACAGACAGAGACAGACACAGAGACACACACGCACACATACAGTCACACAGACACAGACACACGCACGCCTCCCATATACCTGAATGCTGCTGATGGAAGCAGCTCAGTGCAGTACATGACTTTGGATTTGTGCGAGGACAGCGGGAAGTCGAACGACGCTTTGGCAGAGTCGAAATACTTCCACTGCAAAACGTAACTTCCTGACTGACTGGTCACATGGGATCCCTGTGTGGAACAAGTAAAAGAATATTAATAAACAACTGCACAACAAATACCATAAAATATATGAAACATATAATTATAGGTGTCCAATGGCTGAAACATGGTGTGTGTGTGTGTGTGTGTGTGTGTGTGTGTGTGTGTGTGTGTGTGTGTGTGTGTGACTGTGAATTTGAGTGTGAGTGTGTGTATGCCTGCACGACTGAGAGGCTTTCAAGGAAAATAAAAGTCAGAAATTACAAGTCCAGTCTTGTTTACCTCCCTTGAACTGTCTTAGTCATTTCTTATCTTTATTTTCATTAGTTTATTCTCCCATCGCTGGAAAATTCTGGCCACTTCCTCCCAGTGGAAAGCCAGCAGCAACAGAATGGTGCATACACCTGGGTAGTGCACTCTTGCTGCTGCTCGCTTCCCCACTGGGGACAAGTTGACCGAATTTCGAAGCAATGGGATGATAAACAGACCTGGGAACCCCTGTTCTGCACTTGGAGTTTTCAAAACGAAACTCGACGTATTTTCAAAAAAATGAGTGTCCTCCACACATCATTCGAACATCCAAAATACTGGATTGGCATCGAGATACCCTTGTGAAGAAAGGTAGTCTATAAATTTTGTTGATCTAATCTTTTTTCCACCGACCGTACTGATCATATTTTAGACAATCAAGCGTACAAAATACAGTGAAATCATATGGGTTCCCAGGTCTGAATAAAGCATGAAATGAAATGACATATTATGTCACACCTGAACGCTGTCACCATCACGACATATATGTGGCGGTTCCACAATGCTGATGTCAACGCCGACGGTCATGGTCTTGTTGATGTATTGCACGGACCCGATGCCCCCCGTGGCCCCGCTGACGTGGTGCTGGTGCACGGGGTCTTCACGGATGGATTGCTTGCAGCGGAACACGGTGAAGGTCACGTCGCCCTTCAGGATGTCAAAGTCCCAGGTGATGACCGAGCCCTTCTGGGGAACTTGTATCAACACCTGCACGCGTAGTACAAACGATGAATTCATAGCACAAACATAATGGTAATATTAAGGCAAAAAAAAAAAAAATAGTCTGTTTATGGTAACCCGGCTGACCCTATTTTTTTCGCGCGACCCTAGATTTTTTTTTGCCATTTGGGAAAAAAAAAAAAAAAAAGAAAAATTACGTAAAAATATGTTTTTTTGGAAAAAAAACAAATACAAAAAAAAAACAAATCCCGACCTACCGACCCTATTTTTTTGGCCTATGTTACCGTAAACAGACCTATTTTTTGGGGGGCCTGACAGTCCTGCCAACCCTTGTCAAACTTCAAGTGCAGCAATTTTTTAATTTTTTATTTTCAGTGTAGCAAATGGTGTTTTAGTGTAGCATTGTTTAAAATGTATTTGCACATCCACATGCAAGCTTTTTCGCGCAAGAATATATACATTCTTAAAAAGTTTATTTGGGAAAAAAGGAAACATAATGACCAATATAGAGTGCGGTGCCACTTTTCAGTGTTGAAAATGTTCTCTGACACAAATTCTAACACCTACACGGAGTGAGAATCAGAACTGAGTACCAAGACTCACAAAAAAGGGCAAATTTTTACATGCCTGAGGTTATTTCGTTAGAGCGTGGCAATTCTAATCTTTACGTAAAAGCATAGCAATTTTTGTTAAAACGTAGCAGTCGGCAGCTCTGTAATAATGAAGACTTATAAATCATTTATTCTCCTGAGAGCTCACAGCGATGAACACAACCAACAACACAGTCACACATTCATTGCAGTTACTGCCCTTTGAACACATGATAAAGCAACAAACAAAATTTTCAGCACGACCTCTATTCTCTTCTGGAACTTTTTAGCAATAATAAAAGCATTGGAGAAATTTAGTACTGGAGTATTTTATTCAGATACAAGTTAACAAAGCCATGTAATGTATGATATAATAAAGGAGCACAACAAGATAAACTTATGAATGTGGAGAAACTTGTGTTACCTCGTGGGGGAACTCTCTGACCACATGCGCCGTCTGATAGAGACTGCTGGGGCTGAGGGCTGACTGCTCGTCCGGCGAGCGATCTATCAACTCCTCCTGGTACAGTGACTTGGGCACCAGGCCCCCCTCTGGCACGTCACACTGCACAGGTACACACTCAACATCACTTGAATGTATACACAGTGGAACACTTCCTTTAAGACCTCCAAATATCTGAGAAAATCAGGTCTTAAAAAGAAGGAAGTCTTATAATAGGGGGTATATTTACAAAATTTATGAACAGAAGAACTAAAAAATCAAGGTCTTAAGAGGAGCGGGGTCCTAAAAGGGGGGTTCCACTGTATACCAGTACAAAAACAATCCTTTCTCAGTCTTCATGGAAGGGACAAACGAGCATATGTGTGTATTTTACATTTTACAAATGTTCCCCCATAATCCTCAGTTTTTTTCTATCCATGTTTTACACTATACCTCATATGAAAAGATGCCAGAAGTTTCACAATGTTACCTTTTACCTACTTTCTGCTCCATATTTTTAGCAACTGTCACTGGCCACATAGCGAGACACTGAAAAAGAAATGTCTTGCTCTAACCTGCAGTAATGCTATCAAACCATTAAAAGAAGCAAAACTCACATAGCAGTCCCCTCCCAGAAAGTCTGGTATGTACTGTTTCTCCACAAACTCCACCAAACCCCCAGCACCCAGATAGTCCTTGCCACCATAAATCATGAACTTGTGCCGCGTGTTCTCGTCAATGAACGGGGACACCAGCGTCCACAGCACAGGGAAGACACGAGGGGCGCGCACAATGAGAAGCCGGCCCATGGTCTCTGGGTAGTTGGCCTCCACTGTCTCGATGATGCGGAGCAAGGCGCGGATACCTGGACGCCACAGGTGCCGCATGCTCAGGCCGTCCAGGTCCACAATGCAGGTGCAAGCACTAAAAAAAAGTGGAATGGACAGTTGACACTGATATGCTGGTCAAACTCCTTCAAGGAGAAGAACAATTAATTGTGACAGCGAGAAATAAAAAGACCTAAAATTCTGTTCTCATGTGTGAACAAAAACGATGAAGTTACAATTTAAATTTAACCAAATTTTATTCTCACGTATGTACAGTATTTTGGGGTCTTTTTATTTATCGATTTGCCAAATTAACAATAGAGTCACTAAAAAGACTGGGCGGGGATGTAGCTCAGTCGGTAGCGCGCTGGATTTTTATCCAGTGGGCCGCTGTCAGCGTGAGTTCGTCCCCACGTTCGGCGAGAGATTTATTTCTCAGAGTCAACTTTGTGTGCAGACTCTCCTCGGTGTCCGAACACCCCCGTGTGTGCACGCAAGCACAAGACCAAGTGCACACGAAACAGATCCTGTAATCCATGTCAGAGTTCGGTGGGTTATAGAAACACGAAAATACCCAGCATGCTTCCTCCGAAAGCGGCGTATGGCTGCCTAAATGGCGGGGTAAAAACGGTCATACACGTAAAAGCCGTGGGAGTTTCAGCCCATGAACGAACAAACTAACTGAAAAGACTGGAATCACAGTCAGCCACAACTTAATAACAATTTTGTCCTAAGGACAATTGTCGTATTTTGATATAACCAGATCTTGTTTCTAGGTTGCCGAGTAGTTGTCTTTTAACTCAGTCTCTGCTATGTAGACATGTTGCTGGAAAAAAAAGTTGTACTTTATGTTAACAGATCTAAGGTGTGGCGGTCCTACACTGTGTAACAACGTCATGACAACTTGGAAACACAAACACACCAAAGAATTACACAATCTCACCTAACAGGATATCCCCTTTTATTGGTGGCTTCAGCTGCAAGCATCAAACCCTCCTCATTCTTTGCCAATACCTGCCAAAGAAAGAAACAAGTCGCGTAAGGCGAAATTACTACATTTAGTCAAGCTGTGGAACTCACAGAATGAAACTGAACGCACTGCATTTTTTCACAATGACCGTAGTCCGCCGCTAGTGCAAAAGGCAGTAAAAGTGACGAGCCTGTTTAGCGCGGTAGCGGTTGCGCTGTGCTGCATAGCACGCTTTACTGTACCTCTCTTCGTTTTAACTTTCTGAGCGTGTTTTTAATCCAAACATATCATATCTATATGTTTTTGGAATCAGGAACCGACAAGGAATAAGATGAAATTGTTTTTAAAACGATTTCGGACATTTTATTTTAATCATAATTTTTATATTTTTAATTTTCAGAGCTTGTTTTTAATCCGAATATAACATATTTATATGTTTTTGGAATCAGAACATGATGAAGAATAAAATAAAAGTAATTTTGGATCGTTTTATAAAAAAATAATTTTAATTACAATTTTCAGATTTTTAATGACCAAAGTCATCAATTAATTTTTAAGCCTCCATGCTGAAATGCAATACCAAAGTCCGGCCTTCGTCGAAGATTGCTTGGCCAAAATTTCAATCAATTTGATTGAAAAATGAAGGTGTGACAGTGCCGCCTCAACTTTTACAAAAAGCCGGATATGACGTCATAAAAGACATTTATCCAAAAAATGAAAAAAACGTCTGGGTATATCATTCCCAGGAACTCTAATGTACAATTTCATAAAGATCGGTCGAGTAGTTTACTCTGAATCGCTCTACACACACACACGCACAGACACACACACAAACACACAGACACACATACACCACGACCCTCGTCTCGATTCCCCCTCTATGTTAAAACATTTAGTCAAAACTTGACTAAATGTAAAAAGACAAAATAGATGCACATGTTTACCAACATAACCTTTGAGACATTCATCAACGTAACCTTACAGTAGTGAATGAAGATTAGCTGACTGAACAGACATGTTTCACGGCATAATAAAAGGCATAATATCTAAAAGGCATAATATCTAAAAGGCATAATATCTAAGGAAAAAAAAGTCATCAGATTGCTTCCCAAGTTACACCATAAGATTCTGCATTACAAATAATGCTACCCCGCAGGATTGTCTTCACTTTGCCAAAAAGAAAGTGTTTTAAAAACTTAATAAGAAGTTAATACAATTTTGTAAAATAAGTAACGAAAGAGTACTCTGTGGAGCGTTTGAATGGATTATCTACCCTGAGCTACATTTTATCTACTTGATAGTGTAACAAAGGTGCTGCGCCATAGAGAGAGCTATCTGTCCTGCCAACAGGCAGCACATCTGCACTACTTTTTGTCTCCTGCACCAGAGAGAGGCGGCGCTCTAAAGCTCATTCACCCACTTTGATTTACTTAATTACCATACTAGCGGTGCGTTTTCTAGCCGTGGGCGTCTAGATTAAGGTACAGTGCATTCCCCAAATTCGTCAGATTTGTCAAATTCTCCAAAAACTCCCCCCAAAGGATCAGATCAATAGTTTAACAATAGAAGACTGACTCACATGTTTCAGGATGGCCTCTTCTCCCACAGATCTCATCAGTCCCTTGACGTCCATCTGACCAAGTCGTAGTATGTACAGGGGTCGCCCCTCTGGACAAAATAGTAACCAAATCGCTTCAAAATTAATCTTTGCATAAAAATTATCCAACTGGGTGGTATGGTCTGATATGCTACACAAACTAAAACGTACAGAAACACTGCACATCAGATTTCAATTCCAGGAATAACTATTCATATTTCAGAGACGAAAATCTGACAAGAAAATCCTCAACTTTGAAAACAGAACCTCCATCATCTTGAATCTGCACGCCTTTAACAAAAAACACATTGACAAATACAACCTTTGTAAAATGCATGATGAAACTTCCTTTCTATTTCTCTAAAAGCAGATCAAAACACTATTTAAGAGATTTAAATGAGAGTGGCAATCTTGAATTACCACAAAAGGTAATGCTAACAGGTTACCCTCTTCAGCTGGCAAGTGTAAGGTCAGTGTCAGTCAAAAATACATTTGATGGAAAGCATGTGGTATGTACATTGCAACTCCCCCTTTTAAGAGCAGTCTCTCCCCTCCTCCCCGCAAACCCTCAAAGCCCCCCCCCCCCCCCCCCCTTTCAAGACTGCCCACGTTTTATGACCCTGCTTTCTCAGATTTTCTGTCCGTAACATCTACAAATTTATCTCCATTTTAAGACTACCTCCCTTTAAAGACTTCATTTTAGTGTGGTCTTGAAAGGGAGGTACCACAGTAACAGTTCCCAGGGCTGAGGGGAACGACAAAGTTACCACCCACACGGGAGCCACCCGCAGTGTTGGATTGGTTGAAACTGAGGTGCACGACAAAGTTACCACCCACACGGAGCCACCCGCAGTGTTGGATTGGTTGAAACTGAGGGGCAGGACAAAGTTACCACCCACACGGAGCCACCCGCAGTGTTGGATTGGTTGAAACTGAGGGGCACGACAAAGTTACCACCCACACGGAGCCACCCGCAGTGTTGAATTGGTTGAAACCGAGGGGCACGACAAAGTTACCACCCACACGGAGCCACCCGCAGTGTTGGATTGGTTGAAACTGAGGTGCACAAACAAGTTAGCACCCACACGGGAGCCACCCGCATTGTGGGATTGGTTGAAACTGAGGTGCACGACAAAGTTACCACCCACACGGAGCCACCCGCAGTGTTGGATTGGTTGAAACTGAGGGGCAGGACAAAGTTACCACCCACACGGAGCCACCCGCAGTGTTGGATTGGTTGAAACTGAGGGGCACGACAAAGTTACCACCCACACGGAGCCACCCGCAGTGTTGAATTGGTTGAAACCGAGGGGAACGACAAAGTTACCACCCACACGGAGCCACCCGCAGTGTTGGATTGGTTGAAACTGAGGTGCACGACAAAGTTACCACCCACACGGGAGCCACCCGCAGTGTTGGATTGGTTGAAACTGAGGTGCACGACAAAGTTACCACCCAAACGGGAGCCACCCGCAGTGTTGGATTGGTTGAAACTGAGGGGAACGACAAAGTTACCACCCTCACGGAGCCACCCGCAGTGTTGGATTGGTTGAAACTGAGGGGAACGACAAAGTTACCACCCTCACGGAGCCACCCGCAGTGTTGGATTGGTTGAAACTGTGGTGCACGACAAAGTTGCCACCCAAACTGGAGCCACCCGCAGTGCTGGATTGGTTGAAACTGAGATGTGTTGTGATTTCAACCAATCAGAACCTGCGGTTTGTTTTCTCTCGTTTGGGTGGCACCCACTTTCGGTTCGTGCAGCTCAGCCCTGGTTCCCTGCCCATACTGACCTCTGTCAAAGTAGTGCCAGCCACCAGGGTAGTATTTTTCCATGGTCTCAGGAGTCTTGTAGGATTCCAGCAGATGGTCGATGTTGTGCAGTTTGCGCCAGGCCAGAGAATGAACCAGCATCTCCCGCGCCTTCTCAATGTTGAATTCACGCGCTCGAAGGAACCGCAAAATGTGAGCATCCTTGGGAATCTGTCAAAAAGAGTGTCACGTCATGTGTGAGTCCATGCAAGTCTTAACCACAGTTTAACTGCTAAAATGAGACACTAAGCAAGCTCAATGTCTAAGCAGTGATACATGCATGTCTGAGCAAATCTGTATCATGATTGCTAATAACACCGAAGGCATTTCCACATGTGTACGCTAAACGTGTGATTTGTTAGGCTTTTAAAAAAAATTTTTTTTTTTATCCGTTTGCAAGAAGTTTATCATCTGTTTTACTGTTGATGAAGAAGTAAAAAGAAGTTTGTAAGAAGTTTATAGGGGGGGGGAGGCTTTGAGAGGAGGGTCAAGACAGTGGTCGGGTTTAAAAAAAAAATGGGAGTTGCAATGTACCACATGCTTTCCATCAAATATATTTTTGACACTGATAAACTTCTTGCGAACACCAGACACAAAACCAAGACATCTCGCATCACACTAAAACATTTAAATCCCTGCGCCTTGAATATGTGCGCGATATAAATTGCATAAAATAAAAAATTTAAAAATTTTTTTAAATCCCTGCGCTAAGAACTGTACCCACGGAATACGCGCGATATAAGCCTCATATTGATTGATTGATTGATTGATTTGCAACATTCCACATACCAACTCCCTCCTCTTAAAGACCTGATTTCTCACATTTTTAGAGGTCTCAAAAGCAGAGTTCCACTGTACAGCAAGTGAAGTATATCGCTAGACAAGAGGGGAGGCCTACCTTTCCCTTGTGTGTGTGCGAGAGCCACTGCCTGAGCTGCACCAGACAGCTCTCCTCCACGGGAGTCAGGTGACCCAGGAAGCGAGCGATGTAGTCGTCGTCCAGCTTGCCAGGGCTCGGGCAGTCAGGCAACGCTGTTGCACCCTCTGAAAAAACAAACGGCAAAAAGTCTTAAAAATGTGGACTTCCATAGCCACCATCAACAGAAACATAATTATGACGTATTCAAATTCAGTGGCTCATACAGGGGCCAAGGTAGCTCAGGTGGTAGAGCACTGGACTTGTGATCCTAGGGTCGCAGGTTCGAATCCGGGCCGGGCCTGACACGGGTCAACTTTATGTGCAGACCCAGAGACAGTATCCATGTCTCACCCCCGTATCACCACAGTGGCACGCAAAAGACCTGTCATTTTTCCTCAAGTGCAGATGGCTGTTACCACCTAAACACGCATACACTTGTGTATCTCATTGAAAGTCGAGGTTAATCCCAGGAACATGTCCCTAATGGCTCTGCCGTGAGGGCGTAAAACTTGAATTTCTCTTACCACCACTGCCAGTGGATGACGCCAACAACACCTGCTACAGTGGAACTATGATGTCCCTGAAGTTCAAACAGATGTTATGACTCATAAAAATATACAAAGCCCATAAAACCTTTCTGGTCATGAGTTTTTTTCAGAAAATTCTGAGCATCATACTGACACACATGTCTCTCACTGTGTGTATACATGTATATATGCTTCTGTCATTTTTTTTTTTAACCCCAGGGCCTGTTACTTGATTCTAATTCTCCAATTTTCATGCAGTTGCTTCCCTTTAGCTAGCTTTACTTCACCCTACCATATCAAGAAAATACTCCAAGAATATGATGAGCAACAATTTTGTCAAATTGCCAGACATCAAGTGGAACACACACACACACACACACACACACACACACACACATACATACAATGTACACACACACACACACACACACACACACACACACACACACACACACACACACACACACACCATAAGGGCCTCACACACAAAAGGGCCTAACACTACTCATTACAATGTTATATTAGACTCTCTTGATCACTCAAGTTGAGTCAAAATTTGAACTGGTAAGTTTGAACAAAAGGTAAAAGATATTAGCTGTGTGCATTTACATCAAATCAGCTTACACTGTAAATAATAAGGCAATGGATGCCATCCATTTAACCTACACCCAGAAGTATCTCTTATTTATTCATTTCTTTTTGTTTATTTCAGTTTATTTCCTTGTCCAAGTCATGCACTGTCTAAAAACAAGGAAGCTCAGCACCCCTCACTCACATGACTATAAGTGGGCCAAAAATAGGATTGATGAATTGTACATCCTGATAAAACAGATTTGTGTGACAAGACAACAACATTTTTATAACTCTTACGTCTACTATACTGCTGAACATGCTTTGTCGTGAGAAGTAATCTATCTGCAATTCTTCTGTGAACGTGACACTGCAACCAAGTGGTTCAAATTGATAGCAGTATATTTCATCGAACGCAGAAGAAGAAGAAGATAGCAGTATACAAAATAGAACCCCCCCTTTTCTTTCTTTCTTTATTTGGTGTTTAACGTCGTCGTTTTCAACCACGAAGGTTATATCGCGACGGGGAAAGGGGGGAGATGGGATAGAGCCACTTGTCAATTGTTTCTTGTTCATAAAAGCACTAATCAAAAATTTGCTCCAGGGGCTTGCAACGTAGTACAATATTATGAGTTATTTCTAATATGCTGACTGTTAGCAAATGATAACAAGACATGTCGAGAAAAAAGATATCAAGCATGAGCCTTTTAGGCGAATGCTGATGTCGTTTGTGAGACATGTCTGTTATCATTTGCTAACAGTCAGCATATTAGAAATAACGGTTTTATTACCGTTTAATTCGACCAAAAGAAATTTCGAAGCGACCCCGCGAATTTGACAGAACAGCCGCAATGGGAACTTGAGCGCTTCTACTTGATTATGCCTGTCAGTCAAAGAATTCTCGTGACCTGAGTCAGCCAATCAGAGTAACACACCTGACGTGATGAATATTCATAGATCAAATGCCTTTGACACACAACTCACAAGATAAACCATGTTGAACATGCGTTTCGGTTGCTTCGCTTTTTCTCGTTGAACAGAGAGCGACAGATTTAGAACCGACTCCAGACGGATGGGAAATGACGTAAAGATACATTTGATGTAAAGCGAGTGGCGCAATTTCACTTGATTTTTCCGAACTTTGATCATTTAGATTTCGTCGGCATTGCACACTCACACGACGGGCGGTGCCTTGCTGTTCCGTTACGCACCCACCGACAAAACTCACTTTTCGGTATTTTTTAGATAAAGAGAGTATTACCTGACAGCATTTGATGTGTTATTCTTTAGAATAAATCACGCTGATATTGTTGAATTACATTTTTACTTTGTCTTGTTAATTTTTAGCGTGATAAACAAAAAGGGTCCCTGTCTGAACGTTATAACATTTAGAGGGTCACCTAGAATTCGTCCTGATTGGTCAAAAAGCCATATGGGGCACTCAATTGGTAATAAATTACCTTACTGGGAGAATGCAAGTTTCCAGTACAGAGGACTTAGCATTTCTTACATACTGCTTGACTAAAATCTTTACAAACATTGACTATATTCTATACAAGAAACACTTAACAAGGGTATAAGGAGAAACAGAATCCGTTAGTCGCCTCTTACGACATGCTGGGGAGCATCGGGTAAATTCTTTCTGGTCCCAACCAATATGGGACTCCCCCTAACCCGCGGGGGGGGGGGGGGGGGAGGGGGTAGAAAGTCTATTAAAGAAGGGTCTTAAAATAGGGATTCCACAGTACTGCAAAACTTTTGACCTAAATGTAGCTAAGTGTATATCTCAATGTCCTTTCAAAAATAAAAAAAATCATATTCCACTATAAGTCTAAGTGGTATTTCCTCGATGCCCTAAGTAAGTCCAATGTCTCCATAGTATGATGCAAATCTTGGAAAAAAATAAATTTAAAAGCTTAATAAAGCCTTGTATTTCCAACCTTTATATTTGGATGCTATTTTCAAATCAGAATCACGATTCAATGATCGATCAATCAGTCAAGCTGTCCTTTTATTCCATAACCAGCACTGCAACATTTACATGTACATGTGCGTATTTAACTTTCACCATGATTGAACGATATGATCGATATGTGACATGGTGACACAGTTGTCTCCCTTTCACCACAGCGATGTCTGCCGGCCTTGAGCGTTGGCTATTTATAGTATAGCTCGACATTTCTTTTACGTTGCCGGTTAGACACCTGTCAATTGTAGATGTTTGTGATGGGTTCCGGCTGCTTTAGTCTCCTGGTATGCCCTTGTGAACCTTTAACTTTGCGCTCAGTTTTTGAGGCTAGTAATTATGCTCTAAAACCTCTCTCCTGTTTGATTGGCTTTGCCTCCAAAGTTCATTCTTGTGCTGCGTGCACTCAGTTACAAATATAATATACAACATGTAAACAGGAGAGAGGTTTTAGAGCATAGTTACTAGCCTCAAAAACTGTGCTCTAAAACCTCTCTCCTGTTTGATTGGCTTTGCCCCCAAAGTTCATTCTTGTGCTGCGTGCACTCAGTTACAAATATAATATACAACATGTATAAATCAATTAGTCTGACATTATTACTACAGTGTTACCCCACTTTTAAGACATCCAAAAATCTAATAAATTCAGGTCTTTGTGAAAAGAAGGGGAGCCTGAAAATCTAGCTACATTTACAGGTGTTCATTGTCAAAAGAAGGGGAGCCTGAAAATCTAGCTACATTTACAGGTGTTCATTGTGAAAAGAAGGGGAGCCTGAAAATCTAGCTACATTTACAGGTGTTTATTGTGAAAAGAAGGGGAGCCTGAAAATCTAGCTACATTTACAGGTGTTCATTGTGAAAAGAATTTAGACTCAAAAAAGCAACCCGTCTTAAAAGGTGGAAAGTCTTTAATTAGGAGGGGGTGGGGTGGGGGTCTCAAAAGGGGAGGTCCACTGAACCCCTATATCCTGCTCCTGTAGATGTATACAGTCACAGTGGAACCCCTCTGTGATGACCATAACAGATCTGAGAAAATCATGTCTTTACAGGGAAGGAGTATTACATAATAGTGGTACAGTTTCTCAGGTTATAAACAGAAAATCTGTGAAAGAAAATACATTAAAAAAAAAAAGGGGGGTGGGGGGCTTCAAATGGGGGTCTTAAAAAGGTTTTTCTCTGTACTCATGCAGCTATCCATTCACTCCTCCACAGCTCAGAATGTCTCCACTCCTCCACAACTCAGCAGTTTTACCCTTGTACACACTACTGCCATGAACAGATGTTCAGTGCTCAATAGGCTACTCGGGCAAGCTCCCCCCCCCCCCACCCCCCCCCCCCCCCCACCCTGTCTGTAAGTTTAACAGATGACAGCCCACACACCAGTGGATGCTGTCTGACTGACATAAACTATAGAGGTAACATGGCAGTCTGACACACACTTGTTTGATTTGAGGCACACTCCTCCTCATGACAACAAGCTGCTGTGTGTGTGGGGGGGAGGGGGGGGGGGGGGAATTGGGATTTAGGGCATTTGACAGGGCTAATTGCACTTGTATATTTTGCATCAGGCAAGTGGATTTTGCTCAAAACTGTGTGGCGTAAAGTGGCTCTATGTGGAAAGCTATTTGGGATCTATAGCTGTGAAAGTCAAACATACTTTGTGCCCAGCCCTGGTTTTACTTATACAATGTGAAACAAAATAATGTGGTACTTATGACACATAAATGCAGAAGCACAGGCCTTCTGTGCACCTGAATATGCAAACTTAAAGTGGTCATTTCCTGACCACTGCTTCCTGGCATCCAGCTCATAAGAACAGAGATGCTAAACAGGGCTGAATTTTTTTAATTTATTTTTTTAATCTAGTCTCTGGCTTTGTGCTAAAAATTAATTTGTTCCATTATGTGATGCTATTAACTTTAGCCAGAAAAAAACTACTAAATGACACATCTTTACTGGTTAAGTCAATATTTTTTTTTAAATGAAGCACTGCAGCTTCCTCCTTCATGCATGTCATAACAGTTCATGCAATTTCAAACCGTCTAGGGTTATGTGCCTCTAAAACTGACAATACCATAGATGAGAATCCCATACCTAAACACAACTTTACTGTCTGTTATTTGAGACTCTGACAACAAAATGCTCTCAAATGCAATGATCACCATTTACCATTAGTTTGTGTGGGTCACATGCACTCATATCCTAGTGTTTCATGCCGACAGAGTCATGTTCCAACTCTGTCATATTACCCCAGTTTTTATTTCTTTTGCGTTTTCATAATCACTATTGTTAGGTCTGAAGCTTGCATAATCCTGACATTTTCCCTTCTGAATACATACTTATTACAGAACAGCAATAAAAGCAATCACAATACAGTGGTGACTATAATGGAAGACCCCTCCTCCCATGATCGAGATTCCATCTCCCAATAAAGGACACTGTGTGTTGTCCAATTGAGCAACATGCACCTGTCATGAATTAAAGGCCACTTGCAATGTACAGACATAATTGTTGTTGAGTGGTCCTTTCAACAAAGGTACCAGTCTAGGTTTCCCTTTATTTTGTGTTTTTACAATGCCCCGAGACCTCTAAAGCAATGTGACCGGTTAATTTCTGTGAGTAGCAGGATTCGCACTTGCAAATAAATACAGATTTAGAAAATGGTTAGTGTGAGCACTGTTTCAAATGAAGGAGGCCTTAAAAAGATCTGTCTTAGACAGACGTTTCACTGCATAGGCAAAACAGCCAAATGTCTGTCTCTACCTACTGCATGGACAGGTATCCCAGTAAGGTTTGTGCAAGTGGGTGACACTTCCACACACACACACACACAATCACTGTGATACATAAGACTATGACTATCAGCTGACGACTGCACTTAATACACCCAGCTGTTGTGTGTGTGTGAACAGCTACTGTTTCAGGCACCAGATTGTTCTGATTGTAAACACTGCCAATAGACTGACTGCAGCGGACAATGGCAAACAGAATACAGAACAGTGTCCGGTTTCTTTACACCAAGCGCAGCCATAATTCACACACCCAGCTGTTTCCTGCAGTGGTGTCAGTTCCTATTGTTATTAAATTAATACAGTCATGTACGTTATATGTTTTTAATGTGAACTAGAGCAGAGTTTAGTATTCATTTTATGAACACCACAACCATGTACGCACGCATGGTAACACCTTTGTCTATAGATGCATTCAATTTCAATTCAATTTCAATTATTTTGCTACAGTGTTTCATTCTGGCCTAGCCACAAAAAATTGTTGATCCTGGAAACTCACTGGCAATTTGAACTTTGATACAGGTGCCAGAAAGTAGCCTGCCTATATTGAAATGAAATATTTAATATTCACCACATAATATACCCAGCATCCATCTGCCTCAAATGTGACATTGTTTAAGAGTATACAAGTTACAACTGTCACTGAAACGAGAGTGCACCCTTGGGACCAGCTAAACTATCCCTGCAATGTAGGTGTCCTTTAAATAGGGTTAAACTTCTGTTTGGTATATAGAAAAAGGGACAACAGAAGGTGTCCTCTCCTGGGAGGTACTTGTCCTTTCACCAGAGGTGTCTAAGTACACTGCAGGTATAATGAAACCTCTGTTCTAAAAGTGGTTTTAAGACCCCCGCTACTTTAAAACCCTGTTTTAGATCTTATTTCCCAAAATATGTATAGTTTCTTCTATTTTAAGACTCTTACGATTTGAAGACACTGTCTCCTGCCAAAGACCAAGTTTTTCTCAGATTTATTTTTTAATTTGTATGTCTTATGGAACATAGGTCTTAGTGAGCACAGTATGTAGAAGTGAACAAAACAAGCACATTCTTATCACTTCCTTCTATACCTGATTCGTGTACTTCAGGTGCTGAAGTGTTATGAATGGAGGCTGCTGTGGCTCCCAGCACCAGGCTGTTCTGACTGTGAGTACTGGCCACGCTGTTTGAGCGACTGTGTCGCCCCGAATCCTGTGAGGGTGCATCGTCCTGAGTCAACTGCGTCAGCGAAGCTTTGGGGTTGAGATCCGACCACGGAGGGATGTAGGTGGTGCCCTCGCTGATGAGTTCATTGATGTAGTACTCGATCACCTCTTTGCCCTGTCAAGATAGAAAACAGGGAGTGAACTGTCAAGTGAATTGATTTTCAAGTTAAAACTGAGAGAGAAAGGGAGGAGATGGGGGAGGGGATTGGGGGAGAGGTTGTGTGTGTGCAGGGGCGGATCACATCATTTTTAAGGGGGGGGGGGGGGGGGGTGTGTGTTCCAAATTTCTTTTAGGGACAATTATGTTTGAGACCCAAAGCGTCTAGTTGAGGGCGCAAAGCGTTCGAACCTCCTAGGGGCATCAGGGGGCATGTGCATGTTTAGTTTGTTTGTTTGTTCGTTCATGGGCTGAAACTCCCACGGCTTTTACGTGTATGGCCGTTTTTACCCCGCCATTTAGGCAGCCATACGCCACTTTCGGAGGAAGCATGCTGGGTATTTTCGTGTTTCTATAACCCACCAAACTCTGACATGGATTACAGGATCTTTTTCGTTCGCACTTGGTCTTGTGCTTTGCGTGTACACACGGGGGTGTTCGGACACCGAGGAGAGTCTGCACACAAAGTTGACTCTGAGAAATAAATCTCTCGCCGAACGTGGGGACGAACTCACGCTGACAGCGGCCAACTGGATACAAATCCAGCGCACTACCGACTGAGCTACATCCCCGCCCTCGCATGTTTAGTGTAAACTGAAGTCAACTATGATAGTAAAACTATTAATTCAGGTTCAAGGACACTATACCCCTTTCCAAAGCCGGAGTATGACTATCAAAACAAGGGAAGAACAGTGAGCCACATAAACATGAACAAAATTAAGTTAATTGCGCTAGAATTTTAAGACAAACAACAAATGAGCAGACTAAAACTGCAAAACACACGTAATAGATTAAGGAAGTAAAGAATGTAACATTTGTGACCCTCCACCACGGAATGAGTCACATGTCACCTTTGCATGATTTTCATATTTTTACATTTATCTAAAGAGTTTTTTTATGCTCTATCCAGTGGTGAAAACCGTTTCAGAAAAGAGCGAAAACTGTTTGAGTTATAAGCCTGTGACTAAGGTGACCCTCACACTGTTACCAGACACTCCCCAGACTTATATTAAGCCTAACCGCGAAATTACATTTTGGGTTAAGAACTCAGCAGCAACAGAAGGCCATTTGGCATATTCAGACACTACCCCCCCCCCCCCCCCCCCCCCCCCCCCCCCCCCCCCCCCCCCCCCCCCCCACCTTCACTCTTTCCTACATCCCCCCCTCCCCCACCCCCCCCCCCCCCCCCCCCCCCTCTTCACAAAACATAAGAATAGGAAACTGTAACGAAAGCACAAAATACGACGTCTTCAAGGCTAGATTCCATTCCATCAAAAACCGATCAAGTAGGGATGCCATCACAGGCACTTGCCCGCCCTTGATGGGCTCTGCCGATACTGGAATTGCGCACTAAAATAATCCCTAATCAGCATTCCAGTGGCGTGCCGATGTGCTATGGCCAGCGCTTGGCTCGTCCTCCATCGGGGAGGAGAGGGTGTGAGGGAGGGAAGGGCAGTTGGGGACAAACGGACGTTCTCTCAACGCTCGTGTATCGTGTCTGTCAACTCCCACACACAAACGGTGTGATCAATAGTTTACACGTACAGGCCGACCGCCCGCTCCTCCTCTCCACGCCCATTACTTACACCACTTTTCATCTGGCCACTGCAAACTCCAAGGGCAGGGCTAGTGGGGGAGAAGATAGAGGGAGCGTCGTGCTTAGAGAGAGAGAGAGATTCGGATTCGGATTCGGATGGTTTATTCACATAGGCCATTGCCCCTAGTGAAGGGGTGTGAGCAAAAGCAAAAATATTGAATAATTTTTACATTCAGTAAACTCAAAACAGTGCATATTTTTCTCAAAAGTGGATAACAGATACATCAATGCAGACATCTACATACAAAATTACGATAACAGAGAGAGAGAGAGAGAGAGAGAGAGAGAGAGAGAGAGAGAGAGAGAGAGAGAGTCAGAGAGAGAGAGAGAGACACACACACATCTTCCACGTGAGAGGGAAACCTTCCAGCTACGCTTCAATTTAGCATTGAAATGTTTTCAGGTAATTGTCATTAGAGCTGAGTAGGGTAGGTGAAGACAGCAGGAAAGGGTTTGAGTTGTGCGTGTGCGTGTGTGAAAGAGAGAGCGAGAGAGAGAGCGAGTTTTCGCAAAGCAACATTTTTGTTAAACCACGACTTCAAGCTATAGTTTCAGCCTTTACCCAATAACACTGTTCTAAAGCATTCAGGCAACCCCGATAATAAGAGGATTAGCATATAGTGCTGACGTATGTGGTTCAAGCACATGGGCATCAAAATTCGACAAGGAAGCTACATCTGAAAATAAATCTATCAAAAATAGCAGTCATCTGCCCTCTGCTATTATCTGATTGCTTTGTCCCCACAAAATTAATGATGAACGGTCGATGCACCTTTTTTCCCCAAGTGAAACACGTCAGTGGTACGCACGACCCTATGCTATTGGTACATCTGTATTCAGACAAAGGATGTCCGTCAACGCCTCTAAATGACACAATGAAAAAATGTCCTCTACCAAACCTTTGACTCAGAATTCCATGATATGTGTTAAACTAACGGCGCTACATACCGGTCTTTCAAATGCAATTACAGAATCTGTACTGTTACGTCAGTTGAGCGTTACCACACCTGTCAAAAAAACAAAAAAATAAATTAAAAAGTCCTCTACTCCTCCACCCCCCCTCCCCCCCCCCCCCCCCCTCAATATGTACTGTTGCGTCAGTTGAGCGTTACCACACCTGTCAAAAAAAGCAAAATAATCTACTCCTACACCCCCCCCCCTCCCCCCTGGGCCTTTGAAATGTACCCATTTAGCCTTCCTGTACTCCAGAAACATCAAACAGATTGCTGCCTGCAGGTAAAGTCGATATGTCTACTTCGCAATGCAGACATGAATACATAGCAGAACACTCTGAAACTGAAGAAGTAAAGCATTGGCAATATGAGTAAAGATGCCCCCCCCCCCTCCCCCAAGAAAGGGGTCACACCATGTACCACTGCACCGCAAACCACTACAGTGGTACCTGCGATGAAAAGCCCCTCTTGGGACCAACCAAAAGTGTCCCTGCACTGCAGGTGGTCTGTCGCAACCAGTACATTTTGGGCATGTTAAAGGCACAGTAAGCCTCCCGTAAACCATCACAGATACGGTCAGGCTTTTACACACAGTACAAACACCCTTCCATTTGAACGCTCACCAAACGGGAACATCCTAGGTGGCCTACGTAAAGAGCGAGCAATTTTCAAAGAATTTATTTTTGCGTGGTTTATCTTACCCCTGAGCCATCGTGAACCCGTGTGATCCAGTTTCCCTTTTTCACAATGTAGTCGTCAGTTAGTCATTTGAATGCGAGTCGAGTTTTTATGCACGAAACAAACGGCTGTGGTTCACAAGAACTCTAGCGATGGCTTTTGACTGTTGAGAGGAACGGCGATATGCACTGATAAACCGTCGTCTGCTACGACCCTTGCGTGACCCTGCTTCCGGGCTTTTCTTTTTTCAAACTTTCACAACTTCGAATTGTACTGATCTTGTCTTGATGAAAAAAGAATTCTTTTATGATTAAAGAATGTTTGTGTAACAAGCTGTCAATTTATTATTTAGATTTTAAAAGTTAGGTCTAGCGCAAAAACGCACCACGGTCCAAAAACATTTTGATAATCATCGATTCACGGCTATCGCCAGTTTACATCGATAGAATGAGACCCGAAGAGAAGTAACTCATGTTTGACCTGAGTTCAGGATGGGCCCAAAAAGTGTTCGAGACAATCTGCAAAATTAATTCTTTAAAAATTGCTCGCTCTTTACGTAGGGCACCTAGGATGTTCCCGTTTGGTGAGCGTTCTAATGGAAGGGTGTTTGTACTGTGTGTAAAAGCCTGACAGTATCTGGGATGGTTTACGGGAGGCTTACTGTCCGGGCGTGATTTCCGGTATCATAACAGCCGTCCAGCACCAAAACGAGGCGCCATTGTTGTTGGACCAAGTCCACGAAAATAAATTCTTTGAAAATTTCTCACGCTCGACAGAAAGCAGCCAGGATGTTCCCGTTCGGTGAGCGTTCAAATGGAAGTATGCTTGTACTGTATGTAGACGCTCGGGGAGCTCTGTGATGGTTTACGGGAGGCTTACTGTGCCTTTAATAGACAAAGCAGGACAACCGACGAAAGTGTTTTCTTCGGAAGTGTCCTCTCATCGGAGGTGGCTTCACTTTGCAGGTACCACTGTCCTTGCATGAAAGCGCAGGTAGTGAAGAAAAGAAGTAAAAAATAAACAGAAAACTAGCTAGAGGTTCCGTTCATCCTCTACTGAATACAGGAGAGAGAGAGAGAGAGAGAGAGAGAGAGAGAGAGAGAGAGAGAGAGAGAGAGAGAGAGAGAGAGAGAGAGAGAGAGAGAGAGAGAGAGAGAGAGAGAGAGAGAGAGAAACTGAAACTGAAACTGAAACTGAACTTTATTACCAAAGGATAGAGGTTTTAGGCAAAGCCTAATCTTACAACCTGTCCCTTATACAAACACTTAATACAGACGCACATAATATAGATAGTAAAATTGACAAGGTTATTGTTACTTACAGACTAGACGTACATAATGTAAATAGGAATAAGAAAAGGGTTATGGTTTTGTATACACATTCAAAAATGGGAAAAAACAATATAGTTTGGAAATTGCAGCATAGTTGCAATAATGCATTGCATATAAACATCCAAAACAACTAATAACAAAAGGGAGAAAACAAATGTGGGGAGGAATTG
Source organism: Littorina saxatilis (assembly GCF_037325665.1). Taxonomy (NCBI): domain Eukaryota; kingdom Metazoa; phylum Mollusca; class Gastropoda; order Littorinimorpha; family Littorinidae; genus Littorina; species Littorina saxatilis. Next base: position 22,819,168 of record NC_090246.1, read on the forward strand.
TCCCAATCATTCGCATGTATATCATTATCAATACATACACATAAAGAACAAATCAAAATACAAACATAACTTGACTAAATGTAAAAAGCACTAAAATATCAGACATGAAAAGTGTTCTATTTACCCATTAAGCGGGAATGAAACTGGCGCCTAAACGTTTTCACAGAAGAGGCATTTCGGAGGGGTAGGGGTATGGAATTCCATAGAGACGCTCCTGAGAAGGCTAAACTTGACTTATACAAGTCTAGACGAGGGATGGGGGGAATCAGGTTCTGGGACCCATATCTTTTTGTGGCATGTCTGAAATGTGATTTTAAATATCCAGGAACATTATTGTTAATTACTTTGTACATAAAGACAGCCTTGTTTAGCGTCAACTGATCTTTCAAGGGAAGGAAATTAAGGAGCTTTAATTTATCATCTGTTGGCTTATTTGACTCATGCAGAATTAGTTTTGCAGCACGGCGATGAAGAGAATTGAGTCGTTTGAGATGGACATCACTGCAGTTATCCCAAAGTGTTGAAGCAAAGTTGATATGGGGCATTATGTGAGCGTAATAAAACAACTTGAGTGCTTCCACATCGGCATAATGTCTTAATTTAGACAATAAGTACAAATTTTTAGATACTAATTTGCAAATTTTACTCAAGTGAGTTTGCCATTTCAATTCTTGATCAACGGTAACCCCTAATAATTTATGCTCTTTAACTTGTTGCACTGGAGTTGAATCAATTGACAGTTGAAGTTGTAAGGGTTTTAATTGGTGTTTTTGTCTAGTTGTAATCACCATACTTTTCGTCTTAACAGGGTGAATAACCATTGCATTAGTGGTGCACCATTCTGTCATCTCATCTATACTTTTTTGAAGAGATTGGTTGACGGCTACCAAAGACTTCTGACTGGTGTGGATTGATGAATCATCTGCAAAGAACTCACATCTTACTTTCTCATCTGACACATGAAGAGGTAAATCATTTATATAAATACAGAACAATATAGGTCCTAATACAGACCCTTGAGGCACACCACTTTTGACAGAATCATTCGACGAAGTTTTACAGTTGATGAATACATATTGTTTCCGTTTTGAAAGATATGATTCGAAGAAGGCACAAGCAGAGTCATCTTTTAAGTAGCATTGTAATTTCTTTAATAATAAGGAGTGGTCTACAAGGTCAAATGCTTTTTTAAAGTCCAGGAATAACGCTCCTGTTACTTCGGACTCATTCATAGCTGATAACCAAGTTTCACATAAAGAGCTGAGAGCAGTGTGGCATGAATGCTTAGAGCGAAATCCAGACTGAAATGGATGAAACAAATTCATTCGTTCCATATATTCCAGTAAACATTTCTGAATATGCTTCTCCAAAGGCTTAGATAAAACAGGTAAGAGGGAAATTGGTCGAAAGTTGTTAGGGTCCGTAAGATCCTTGCTTTTTGGGAGTGGCACTACCTTGGCACATTTTAAAATAGAGGGAAAAACGTTTTGTTGTATGCCAAGGTTGTAGACATAAGTCAGTGAATCAATTATGTATGGTAAAGCAAGTTTGAGCAACCGGACAGGAATCTTATCGGGACCCATTGACTTTTTATTCGCCATCTGTTCTATCAGTTTTCCAACCTCGTGGACAGTAATGGGTGGAATAGAAAACGATTCGTTTTGAGTCAACTTTCGTCCACAAAATGTTTTTAATTTTTCTAGAGAGACATCAATATCAAGGGACTCATTCTGCTTGAGACAGGCTTTCAGTTTCTCTGCGAGCGAAATAAAGTGTTGATTAAAATCTTCTGGAGTTATTTGTGACGGAGAATTGGTCGATCTCTTTCGAGATTTATCAAGAACTTCATTCATTGCTCGCCAAATTGTAGAAGTATCTCTCTTATCAGAAAGCAATTTATTAAAATAATCTGCTTTTGCTTGCCTTACCGTTTTCAAAACTTCATTCCTTTGTAATTTGTACTCGCTTTTCAGGTTATGTTCTTTAAAGAAATCACGCAACGCCATAGCCTCAATAATGTCCGATGTCAACCAAGGGGGCAGGTGGGGATGTTTCACCCTATGCTGACGTAGTGGAGCGTGTTTATCAATAATGGAACACAAAATCTCATGGAAAAGATTGCAAGCATCATCTGCGTTACTGCAATTAAATACGCTTTGAAATGGCGCTCGATTAAGATCACAGAAAAAGGCAGACTCGTCAAAGTATTTAAAACTTCTGTATTCGATAGTTGTATGACCTTTATGCTGTGATTTGGGCAATCTCAGAACAATCGAGCAAAAAACAGAATAATGATCACTGAAAGTGGAGTGTACTACTTGTACATTTGAAACAGTGGTCTTATCATCAGTATAAATGTGATCAATAAGGGTAGATGAATTATTGGTTTCTCTTGTAGGGGTTTTAACTATCTGGTGAAGACCAAATAGAGCAGTGGTTGAGCCCCAAGTTGTTTGGGGTCTCTGTAAATTAATGTTAAAATCGCCAAGCAATAGTACATTCTCATCACGACGTTTTGCTCTGTCCATCATTAAAACAAAATCATCATTCCAACTTGTTGTTTCAGCAGGATTCCGATATATATAACATATTAACAAAGGCGAGGATTTACCATTTTTCAACTCCACCCACAAACATTCCACATTTTCATCTTCAAGATCGGCCCTTCGCTTCACAATGCCAGCAATAGACCGATGGACATACAGAGCAATACCTGTTTGGCCAGTTTGTGCACTATCGCGTCGTAAAACAGAGTAATTTGGAATATCAATCAGGCTCTCTGAGAGAGAGACAGACAGACAGACAGACAGACAGACAGAGAGAGAGGAGACAGAGAGAGAGGAGACAGAGAGAGAGGAGACAGAGAGAGCGTCTGCGAGCACACACACACACACGAGGTTAGGGATGGGGGGGGGGGGGGAAGAAGGATTAAGCTGGTAGATACTTCTATACAGCCATGTCCATTATCCGTCAGCAATGTACGTATTTGCGTTAATGGATCCTGTCGCACAACAAAAGAGACTGGACAGAAACACACTGGAACTTTGCTGATGAAAACTTCTGCGATGGCCGAGGATGGAAAATGAGCGATAGAGACAAGGCCCAAACCCACTCTATTTATTAAGAGCTAATCCCGCAAAGGCAATCGATTCAGGTGGATGCGGCAAGCAGAGCTTGTTAAGCACTCAAACATCTTGAAAGTGTTGTCTTCCTCGCTAGTCACGGCCCTCATACTTGTCTAACATATTGTCAATTTGCTGCTTCCTTTGTGGAGTCTGTAATAGCACAGGCATCAAAACCAAGAAGTCCAGCTGCCTTGTTACGGTGTTTTTTTCACTCTCGAAACTGATAAGAATCGCAGGATTATATAGCACGAATGTTGTCTGGCCAGTGTAATATAATGTGGCGTATTTTCTTCTCACGATAAGAGGGTACTTCTTCTTCTTCTTCTGCGTTCGTGGGCTGAAACTCCCACGTACACTCGTGTTTTTGCACGAGTGGAGTTTTACGTGTATGACCGTGTTTACCCCGCCATTTATGTAGCCATACGCCACTTTTGGAGGAATATAAGAGGGTACAATTGTAACACTTTTCACATTTCCAAGACCAAATTTTGTGCAATTTCTGCCAGACGTGCAAAAACAGAAAGGACCCCATTTTGTATAAAAATTTACGATTACCAGAAAGCGAAACGCTTGGTCAAAGATCTATCAGCTTCGATTCCCTTACTTTCTTCCAATACTGTCTTACCCAGAGAGCAACAACTCAACATTATAAATCAAAGAGTATCACTGTTATGGCTCACCCATCCCTTAAAATTCGTTCCTTCTATTCCTTTATCTGCAACTTAGCATATCTACCCTGACTCAACATCAAGGTATTGTAATTATTGATAAACTCAGCCCTCAAACGTTCAAGCATCGAACAGAACTCTACGTAAGGTACAAACAAGTCGCGTAAGGCGAAAATACAACATTTAGTCAAGCTCAGTCGAACTCACAGAATGAAACTGAACGCATTGCATTTATTCTGCAAGACCGTACACTCGTAGCATCGTCTGTCCACCGCTCGTGGCAAAGGCAGTGAAATTAACAATCCAGAAAAGCGCGGTAGCGGTTGCGCTGAGGAGGATAGCACGCTTTTCTATATCTCTATTCTTTTTAACTCTCTGAACGTGTTTTTAATCCAAACATATCATATCTATATGTTTTTGGAATCAGGAACGGACAAGGAATAAGATGAAATTGTTTTTAAATCGATTTCGGAAATTTAATTTTGATCATAATTTTTATATTTTTAATTTTCAGAGACCATCCGAATATACCATATTTATATGTTTTTGGAATCAGAAAATAATGAAGAATACGATAAACGTAATTTTGGATCGTTTTATAAAAAAATAATTTTAATTACAATTTTCAGATTTTTAATGACCAAAGTCATTAATTAAATTTTAAGCCTCCAAGCTGAAATGCAATACCAAAGTCCGGCCTTCGTCGAAGATTGCTTTGCCAAAATTTCAATCAATTTGATTGAAAAATGAGGGTGTGACAGTGCTGCCTCAACTTTTACAAAATGCCGGATATGACGTCATCAAAGACATTTATCGAAAAAATGAAAAAAACGTCTGGGGATATCATACCCAGGAACTCTCACGAAAAATGTCATAAAGATTGGTCCAGTAGTTTACTCTGAATCGCTCTACACACACACACACACACATACACCACGACCCTCGTCTCGATTCCCCCCTCTATGTTAAAACATTTAGTCAAAACTTGACTAAATGTAAAAATAATGAAAGCCACACCCACTGCCCCTCCCCCCCCCCCCTCCCCCCGATCTGGGTACCTGTAAGTTATCTGGACGGCTACAGCTTCTATTGAAGAAACACGTGTTTGATACCATCAGTGTCTTGGAACACCAGCCATCACTACCCGCTACAGGCACTGACAAAAAATCGTTGTACAATCGTGCTCTACAATTATGTGAACTAAAACGCAGCGCTGACGCCTGTTTCCATGTGCCTGTGTTACCCCCTAAGCAGGAATGCCAACATTGACTGACCATCTGACCACTTGTCAAATCAACACACGCAGACACAGAGACAGAGATGATAGAGACAAACAGGCAGAGAGACAGACACACAAACAGAGACAGAGAGAGAGAGAGAGAGAGAGAGAGAGAGAGAGAGAGAGAGAGAGAGAGAGAGAGAAAGAGAAAGAGAGAGAGAGAGAGAGAGAGAGAGAGAGAGAGAGAGAGAGAGAGAGAGAGAGAGAGGGGTGTTCACACACATTTGCCTAAGCGACAAACTGTACTCAATTTCTTGGATGTTATACTAGCGTGTCTTATCAGTCACACAAAGATACAAGTAACTAGAATGTCTAAGGACGAAAACGATGACATAGACAAAGACATTATTGATGGCCGCTCCTGTCCGTACAATACCGCTTCTTTTTTGAAAACACAGCTTCGGCCATTGTTGATTTTAATCAACCAATTTTCTTGTTCAATACTGAGTTCCCATGAGAAGGCGGCCACATGGATGTGTCCAGCAGCCAATTTGGATAGCCACCAAGTCCCTCGTCTGGCCCCAACTCCTGAACCCTAGAATGGAAGGCCGTTTTCCTCAAAATAGGTACGCACCCATGTAGTAAACCTCGCTGTCGCAATAATTATGTAATGTGGTAGCAATAAATTCATTTACTCTGCCAGGAATAAAGACAGCCCAAAGAGAAACTGCGTTCAAATACATTCACGGTCTGAAAACCCCACAAACCCACAACAAAAGAGAAGGCAAACCTGTTATTCCATATGAGGCTAATTCCAACACCCCTTCTACCTCCTCTGCCAATTTTCTAAAAAGAGGGATCCCACTCTCACTGTAAAAACACTGTAATTAATCACGTCAGTTTAAACTCTGTTTAAGTTTGATCAGCAGTCTTCAGAACAAGTGCTGCCATCCTGAACTCAGGTCAAAATGAGTTCGGCTCATTCTCTCCCTGACCCTGACCGGACGCTACAGTCCTACGCGAATCTATCAAAACAAAAATACAGAGTTATCTCCCATATGGTTTTCGCGAGCACTGATCTAAATTTGAGATCAGTGTTCGCGAGACGAAAATGATTGCAGATTGGCCGACTTCGACGGTGATCTCCGTTCTGTTCTTCACAGTTATGATAAAGAAATCGTTCTAAGGTCAAAACAAGTCGAAATTTTGGGACTGCTGCCGAAAGGAGACCGTAATATATGGTTTCATCACTGTCAACTGGTTACAGAAAAAAATCGTCTGCTCCAGTGAACGCCGAAACCAAACGGTTGATTATCACGTGACACTTTTGCCATATTTAGAGTTGTTTGCACAGTAAATACAGCCGCGAAAAATAGCTCGCTTGAAACTGTCTTACATATCAATTCCTTTGTAATTTAAAAATTACAAAACACCATGAAAAATCATTATCGACGATCGCGAATCTGCTTATATCAATAATACATTACAAAAAGCTCTAAATATGTTAAAAAAAAAATCGGCTTCAAACTCAAGGCATCCTGTCAGGGAGAGAATGAGCCGAACTCATTTTGACCTGAGTTCAGGATGCAAGTGCTGCTTGCTTCATTAAACCTTGTGCCCTTCACATTAAGTTGTGAAGTATTATGTTTTGACTCCATTTTCGGCATAGTAATTTCTCCTTTAATGAGAAAGTACTCTATCATCAGAATCCTTCATAAAGCATGCCATTGAGCAATAAAGGCACGTCAGTTTCTCAGACACAAACCACACACACTCACACATACACACACACACACACAAATTACGGATCGAAATAATAGAGGAGGAGTCGCATTACCTCCTAAATACACACCACACAAATAGGAACTGATCTGAAATTCGTTTTAGCGGTTGAACTTATTCAAGTTATTGTATGCAAGCTAAAACCACAGCCTTCTCTGCATTGGTTGCACTGCTGGCTTTCCACACACCGTTGTAATAGCACAACAATCGCACACTGGTACGTCATACACTTCCGTGCCAAGAGCAACACAGAATCCAAACAATGTACCAGGCAATAAAAAAAACACATTAGCATAATCATTATCATTAAATGAATACTATTATTACACCATCACAAATGCATATTGGCAATAACAATGAACTTTTTTTCCAGAAACTCCACGTTCAGAACAGGAAAGAATCATGACTATCATCCACGCACCAAACACTATTAGCAATAATGATTACTACTATTACACCACCACAAAGTTACAAACGCGTTTTGAACACAAATTTCCCTGTCAAATACAGCCAATGTACATTCGAATCCGTCCATATCGACCACCCAAGCGACCGACCAGCGATACACAAGTGGTCGCTACTGAAAGGTGAATTATACAGGTAAAAAAAATCATCAGGGAGATCCATTTGATTTGTAATAGACAGGTTGTTGTTATCAAGAGTTGGTCGCTTTGGCAGGTTTGTCTGAATTCCCATTATGAATACCGTCATAATACTGCAAGCAAAAGCATGTGAACAGTAAAATTTTGTGTCATCCATAAAAACCTCAGACGCCCACATTAGCAACAGTGCCTTAGTGTTCATGAGCTTTACCTTGTTCACCCTTCGAATGACTGAATATTGATTAGTCAGGTATTTAGCCGAAGACGGATGTCGTTATGTTGAGCTTGTACAAGACAAATGGAATTAATGAATAGGTCGACACGAACAGAGAAGCTATACATTACGTACCACACAGACATACACAAACCTTACTTATTTCAAGAACTGCTTGCTTCCAATGCACGTGGAGTCCGCTTGAATAAATAATGCGATAAACTGCTAGGCAATAACGAAAAACAGAACTTAGAACAAAATATCAAGAGACAATATTGCTTAAAAATAAATATAAAAAAATTAAAACCAAAAAAGTGCAACATCATAGGCAATTTGTGTTACGTATTGATCAGTGTCTGTGGCATCGTTCCCATAGCAACACAGAGACGCAAGTTCTATGCCGGATCTATTTTCACAAGCTTCAAAGTTGCACCGGAAGCGGACACAATCCTTGGATTATCGCTCTCACCAGATGGGAATTACACCTGCTTTGAAAAGGGCGATGAGCATCAAGGAATACAACCGAGAGGACCTGTCTGAAGTAATTTCTCCTGCCTGCAGAGAGTACTTCCAAACATCTGAGCACTGAAGGACAAATTAAAATCAATACCTACTCGATTGGTCATCAGTTTGTGAAATCCCAACTGTAAGCTCAGTCTTTCCGAACTGAGTGAACTTAATCCCCATGGCAACCGTTGCCTCGTAATAGCAATTTGCATCCATGCTTTGTCCAAGCTTCCTTCTTCCCCCCCCCCCCCCCCCCCGCCCAGGAGATGTCAAAGTATTAATTGTTGTGTGTAAAATGGCCATTTATTTCGTAAAAAAGAAACATAGGATTTATCTCAATTAAGAAAACAGAAATAAGAAGAGAAAACGTATAAGGACACAAGGGATTAATATTCCCTGGTTTGCCCCTCCCCTAACCCCCTCCTACCCTAGCTGTAAGTTAATTTTGCAATACAAAAACGTACATGGTATCAAAACAGACTTTGATCAGGACATCAAAGCTGCGAGATACACAGTTAGGTCAGGCGAGCAAAGGCGACAAAAAAGACACAGCAGAATTCATGCAATCAGATTCCACCACATTAATGAAAAACTAATGATCTCCATACAAGTAATGTATAAAAGCACCAAAATGAATAGGCGGCTTGTAGCTGTGTAAGCGACCTTTCTAGTAAAATCAGTCTACCACCTCCTGGCAATATAGGCCTACAGCGCTTTGTTGTACCAGTCCTTGACATTTCTCATACTTTATGTCTGTCTATTCCGCTAACATAAGAAGCGCTCCCATTCAGGGTGTTATTCTTCCTGCCGACCTTTTCAACGAGCAGCTAGTCTCCTGCAGGGCACAATCCCCCTAAATTACACTATCAACATATTCATTATCTTCTGATGATCTCTGTTTCCTTATTTAACTCCCAATGTTTTATGCGTTCCCTTTGTGCTTGCAATTCACAGACACGTTTGATGATCTGACTGCACGTAAGCGCCGATCATGCGGCTTGGGCAAATCCAGGCCGGAAATGTCTGGTAATTTACTTGCTGAAATGTGAAAATTCAGCTTATCAGGCCGTCAGTCTACAGATTAATAATTTTAATATAAAAGATTATAACAGGGTTTCTCTTACACAGATTCATTTTAAACACAAAACTGACAAGCATTTGTGACGTTCTAATATAACTTAAACACATAGTAAGTTTCTTAGCCCCCAAATCAACTTTCTTTATTTGGTGTTTAACGTCGTTTTCAACCACGAAGGTTATATCGCGACAGGGAAGGGGGGGGGGGGGGGGGGGGGGGGAGATGGGATAGAGCCACTTGTTAATTGTTTCTTGTTCACAAAAGCACTAATCAAAAAATTGCTCCAGGGGCTTGCAACGTAGTACAATATATTACCTTTCTGGGAGAATGCAAGTTTCCAGTACAAAGGACTTAACATTTCTTACATACTACTTGACTAAACTCTGTACAAGCATTGACTATATTCTATACAAGAAACACTTAACAAGGGTAAAAGAAGAAACAGAATCCGTTAGTCGCCCCCCACGACATGCTGGGGAGCATCGGGTAAATTCTCTCCCCTAACCTGCTTTCTATGCAGGGTGTGAATTTTATAATGTCATTTATTTCGTAACGGACAACAGCGTCGATCTGCAAAATTGTTCAATCACAAAACTGCCACTGATCTGCACAGGGAGAAAGTAGGATGTGGATATTCAAGTGTAAGGATGCTCTTGTGCAATATCAAAGTCCCAACAGTCCCCTGTTACTTACAGGCGAGAATAGGCGAGATTGGCGAGTGGGGCGAGGAAGTACCGTTTCTTGGGCACATCTTGCCCGCGAGTGACGCTAGGATTCTCGCCTCGAACGCTAGCCTAGGTAGCTTTGGGCATGGACCAGACGCGTGTTTCTTTCAGGCGAGAATATCTCACGGAGCTAGGAGGCGAGAGTCCGAATGAAACGCCTTTCAGGTCTGTGATGGTGCATGTGATGGTTTACACGGGAAGGACGGTACAGTCAAACCTGCCCCTGCGACCACCTGCTATCAACGACCACCCCCCAAAATCCAAGACGACTCTTTCTCCATATAGTTCATCTTTCCACAACAACCACTTTTACGATCGGTCCCTTGGGTTGTCGTTATAGACAGGTTGGACTTAACACCTTTAAGCAGGTAGCCGCTATCACCAGCCATATACATATATATATATATATATACGACTAGTGTCTGTGTGTCTGTGTATCTGTGTGTCTGTGCGCGGCCAAGGTTCTCGATGGATCTGCTTCAAATTTGGTGGGCTTATTCAGAGAGACCCCGGACACAACCTCATCGATGAGATATTTCAACACGTGCTCTCAGCGCGCAGCGCTGAACCGATTTTGGTTCCACCTGAGCTACCCGGGCCCCCATACCGACACACCAAAGCCGCTAGACCACATCACAACGCCTAAGTTCTCGGTGGATCTTTTTCAAATTTGGACACCGTATTCAGCTACACCCCGGACACAATATCATCGATGAGATATTTCCACACGTGCTCTCAGCGCGCAGCGCTGAACCGATTTTGGTTTTTCTGTTCATTTCACCATTCCCAGTAACTCTTCCTTATCTTCTCCAGTGTTTTGCGTTTATCTCCCTTCCTTCGTGTGGCTTCAATCCATATTCCCGTTACTACGTTACTATTTTTAGAATGTCACTGCGCTGTCCAGAACGCTTCCCTTGCGCCCTTAAGTTGATCTTACTGTCAAAGTGAAAAGGTCGAATCAATTTATAGCCACGCGAAAAATACACTGTCACCTATCTCTATATATTTATAGATATAGATATACGTATAGGTTACAACACGAGTGGTTTTTTATATGGCTTGTATTTCAGTCAAGACCCAGCGGATGAATATCATCGGGAGACACGAGCCTCTGGCCAGCGAGACTTAGCCCTTTTGCAACCTTAAACTAAGTGACCGTCGCTGAAAAAATAAAACGAATGAGTGCATCGATAAGTACGCGGTAACACTACTTTCAGACCATTTAAAAGCTTTAAGTAAAGGTTCATAAGTTGCAAGAAAGTAATGAAGTCGTATAGAAATTAATTTAGTTGAAGCGCACAATTCTTTTGTTTTGCGTTTCAGGTCGGCAGAACGGGCGAAACGGGTTTGGTACCCATTTGGCTTACTCGATTCAGAATCGATTCCACGTTGTTTTTCTCGAATGTGTGTAATTAGGCTTATTGACAGAGAAGCAAATTTTAGGGAACAAATATGTAGGTTTAGATTTAACCATTTGCTCCCTATTTGAAATGTATCTACGTGATAAACTGTTTTGCGAGTGTGTTTGCATGGATGAACTTAAACTGGTATGGGTGTGAGGAAAACGCGACCGACACGTCTGTCACCGCCGATTGATTGCATTTTGAAGGAATATGACTGGATTACGGAAAAATACACACATGTTAAGTTCTCGGATACCTTCATCGCCAATGTGGACTTACTGCAGAGCCAGGCAAAAGAGTAGACTTGCTCGCGAAACACGTGAAACAGCCGATAGATTGATAGCAAAGCCCAACCGTGCCAGGTAAGGACGGTCTCAAAAGTCGTCTGCTAACGAAGCAAGGGAGAGTACTCGTGTTTTTGTTTTGGTTCGCTAGCATCTGGTTATCTTGTAAGTTGAATGTTCGTTTTTTTCGACCTGCATTGCTTTCATAATGAAAGAAACGTTTGCTTATTGCATCTCATACATCAGATCAGTTCTGAGATTCATTTTTGCGTGCAACTGATATGGTTTTCTGAGCCGTGCAATACGATTTTGGAACTTCATACAAATGTGTCACATTGTTCGGCGCGAGGTCAAAGGTCGGGAGCAAAGTAGTTCTTCGCCCAAATCGGAATCTGCACTATCATATATTTTTTTGAGTCCATGATGTATTTATTGAGCTATAAAAATACAACATATATACCCATACTGAAGTAACAGAGACAAAGAAGGGAGGTCATGGGATATATATATATATACGGCTTCTCTGTGGGTGTGTGTTTGTGTGTGCGTGTGGGCAACACCTGTGGATTGTAGAGTTCTGTTTGTGATGTGGTCTGGCGGCATTGGTGTGGTAGATGAGCGAGAGTGTGCAGGGGGTGGGTGGGTGATGAACCACTGTACATAAAGGGAAAGTTTGTGTGCGCGCCTGTGTGTGTTTTTAATCTAAGACAAATGTCGCCAATGTTTTTACAGAGTGACGTTATCTTTTATCTATCTGTGTGACTGAATATTCAGGCCTTCCTTCCAGAAGCCATAACAGTTATTCTCAATCCCGTTTGAGTGGACTTCGGACTTCAAATATGATTGTGGTGTTTCGGCACTCGGTTACATTTGGCCACGCTGTCTGTCTCTGTCTCGCGATTCACCCCGGCGAAGCCGGGTATTCCTCTAGCATATATGAGGCTGTGCCAAAAGGTGCTCTGGGAGACCCCTGTCAAATTTGCACATTGATATTTTGTTTTGTAATCATACATTTTTCCTGATTTAGCCTCACTTAGCTTAAAAGTATATCAAAGATACAACATGCACAACATTAAGGTGCATGTTGGCCTTTGAAAGGGTTAAAATACAAAATAATTACAAGATCCAGGTCCGAATGTTGATCCGGAAGTGGGGACATTTTAGGGGACCCACAAACAACGATTTTTTGTTTTTTATCTTTCAAGTTGAGAGTCATTTTTTTGTAGATGGGTGAAAGAGGAGAGATTCAGCTTTTTAATCAATGTAAAAAGCAGAACAAAATTCTTCCCGAAATGTGTGAAAAACGGTTTTTTTAAAAGCTGTTACGATCGTAACCTATCATGTCAGATGTCACACCAGCAGAAAAGGTTGACGGCAGTGATTTGCTCCAGAAATCTCTCTAGAAGAACACAGAAACAAGTGCTGCAATCTTAGTTTGACGTTTAGCAACGGTGAAAACAGCACTGATTGTTGTATATATTTTATATCAGGCATGTTTTTTACGGAGTAACTTCGTCATGTCAGAGTGTTTCGATCGAACATTTAATAATTCTGGCCGCGATTTTACTTCTACCGGATGTTTGTCGCATCGCAGTAAAAAGACATTCCTTCCCACAATGCCTTTCGCGCACTTTTCCCTCCAAGATGGCGTCGATAACACGCAGCGGTAAGTATCAGTTCCATGTCAGCTTTTTCTTGTAAGTTGCGGTCAACAGAAAGTTCAACCCGAAAAACAAAAAATACTGAGTGAAAGTTCGAAACCTAAAATAACCTTTGGAACCGTGTTAAACAGTTTACACGGCTATCATATGCAGGAAACAAACTCAAAAATAACAAAGACTGCCTCAAAAGTGTTAAGTCAGGCGTCGATCGAAACTCCTGACACAGATATCAAACTGTCAACCGAAACTTTGACACGGCTTCGCTCGTGTCATGTGGGAACGTTTGGCTCTGGCCTTCATCAGTCAGCACGATATGAGCTAAAAACGGATCAAAATGTCCCTTTCTTTCCACAAACGGGCTAAGTTTGCGATTCCCACCATTACTCTGGCAAAACTGCTAAATTTACATTTACTGTCGGATGCAACACATGACATCATCATTTGTGTCCATTCTAAAAATATGTTACCTCCGACAGATGAATGGTATGGCTGGCAATCTTTTCTCCAGGCATGATCAATGTTATTGTTTCTGACAGCAATGAAAGGACTTCACCAAATGAATAAACTTGGTTTTTGATCAAAACTGTGCTTTGCTGTTCTTGAATTCAAACTGCTAGTAATTGCTATCTGTCGGATGCAACACATGACATCATCATTGCACTATATTGTGTTCAGTTTCTATCAGCAATCAGTACATTTTAGTTTAAACACCTGCTACATGGTTATATAAATGATACAAGTAAAAATTTGCTCAAATGATATAGGTTTACAACTAATTTTACTTGTCTTTCATGTCCATTGTTACATCCGACAGATTCCCAAAAATTACGATTACACATCATTTTCTCAAAGTCGCTTTACTGAGTTATCTTTTTAAGACTGGAATTGTATGTCCAAATGACTATTCTTTCACATTGTGTAAGTGTTGAAATGATACTGTTACTTTTATTTTCTTATAAAATGTCCCCCTCTGACAGAGCACCTTTTGGCACAGCCTCATATATATACTAGATGATTACCCGTTTCGCCGGGTACCGGCTTCGCCGGGATACATGGCTTCGCCAGGAAGAAGTAGAGCTGAATACCCGGCTTTGCCGGGTGAGTGGTGCACCGTACGCCAGCTTCGCCGGGTACGTGGCGCACCATACGCGATTGACGCCACACGAAGGAAGGGAGATAAACGCGCAAAACACTGGAGAAGATAAGGAAGAGTTACTGGGAATGGATGTACAGAAAAACTAAAATCGGTTCAGCGCTGCGCGCTGAGAGCACGTGTTGAAAATTTTCATCGACCAGATTGTGTCCGAGGTCTACCTGAATATGCCCACCAAATTTGAAGCACATCCATCGAGAACTTTGGCCGTGCATGGCGAACAGACAGACAGACAGACAGACAGACAGACAGACAGACAGACACACACAAGCCGTATATACATATATATATATATATGTATATACTGACCTTTTTGATGTTCTGCGTGTACTGCTTCATGGCAATTTTCTCCACTGTGCTTTCAAAGCCAAAGAAATGCTTGATGTCCAAGCTGGCATCCTGCTCGAAGCACGTCCAGCTCGGGTTCTCCGCGTGAACCTGAAGCAAAAGGAAATGACAGAACAATGATATCAGTTGTCTACCTGCTGCACAAACATAAACATTATCAGATATACACGGATACTGTTGAAAGCTTTTAAGTCTCTGATACAAATACATGCAGGCAAATATGCTTCCCCGAAATAACTTTTTCAGTGTCTTTATCCCCTGTTATTTTTTTTAGGGTGAGGCAAAATGTGAACATCACAGTGAACAATAAGCTCCGATGTACATGTTTTCGAAAGAAGAACCTTTTCATCTCTTGCAGACATTGCATTGTATTTGCAACAGTGTCCGCTCGATGTGATGACTCTTTATTTAAGAGCATCATTCCCACAGAAAAGCAAACTGAAAATCATGATGGGGATGGAGATATAAACAAAAAGATAGTCGACAGAAAGACATATGTGAAAACACAAACGATATCATCATTGCAGTCAGCAACACTCTGGAAAATTCAGGATTTCATATTGTCGGAATTATTCCCATTACGAAATAACTCTAAGAAATTGAAGTTTTTTTCTTTTAAATTATTTGAAAGTATTGAAAATTAATATATTCGATCTGTAGTGTTTATCTCATCCAAACACACAAATCGGGAAGGCAGATTCCAGTATCGATTCTTGACGATCATTTGTTCAAGATCTTACTTAGCCTGGTTCTTGAAAGACATGACACGCTGGCCTAATCCTAAACAAATGAAAACTTTTTGGCCTGAAAACAAATATAACACTCTGTCATGAGCTTTCCTTTCCCAGAATCCTGCATTCTTGACTGACGCTGACCAGAGAGAGCTATTCTTTGTCAGTTAAAAACAAAATGTTTTCAATCAAAAAATGCACCTCCTCAACCGCCGGCACGTGCACAAAGTGCTACTTTACTCTGTGTAACAGTAACCCCATTTACTGGTATCGCTGGCCTTGACCAGCATTCGCATAAGGGACATTCTTCAAGAAAGTGACACTTATATATATCTCTCACTATCCCACTACCCCGCTGAAGCTCGCAATTTTCATGATCCGCGAGCTATTGGTGAATATTAATATATCAAATGAGACTCGGCGTGTGGATTTTACCCTATAGATCTATAACAATCAAAGAACCATTGACGCCTCTACGTATTACCCAAACATTTAAACAAAAAATTCCTCTATCTTCATGACGGGTTGCTCTGGTCAACGCATGAAAATCACATCTCTGATGTCGGAACAGAAGGTCAAACTCCCGTCCTTATTTACAACATTGTAACCTCAAAGTACACAGTTGGCGTCACAGTCAAAAATGATCGCTGAAAGGCGATCGTTGGTGAATGCAGGGGGGGGGGGGGGGGGTTGCAGACAGAGAGCATATGGTGTGAAAATGGCACAAAACATACAAAGAGGGGAGAAGTTTATGCTTGCCCTCTCGCTAAACGGCCAAGGACGACAAATTCCCAGCCAGAATAGGATGCTGATCGTTTTCCCGTTAATTTCCTTCCTTGGACAAAAAAATGGAAAGTGCAAGAAAGTCCGGAGATTTTCGTCGTTCCTTGCAGGCGAAATGGGATCGACGATGGTGGTAGGGGGAGGGATGGGCAGAGAGGGGGTGTGGAGATAGAGGCAGGGGCATTTTCACAGATGGCTAGACAGAACAGTCTTTGAGAAAAATCACGTAGAGAAGATGGATGAGCGTCTTTACTAGATCTGCTAGCTCCGTTCAAGCCATATCAACTTCCACCTCGCGAAGCCGTCTTCTTCACCCATTTGATGCAACAGCAAATTGATTCACAGACTCTAAAAAAAAAAGAAACAAGGATTGACGGGAGGCACGAAGAAGCCAAAGGAGAACGACAGGTAAACTAAACATAAAAAACATAAAAAAGAAAGAAGAACTAAAATCTAACATATGCACGAACAGCTTTCGTAATGCGTTTGCGTATTTAGACTGGAGGGGCTGAGATGGGGTACAAATGGCATGCACATGTTTTGAAAATATTGGGATAAATGTTACAAGTTAAGAACAGACAATAATTTGGGCAAAAGTGTGTATCGATAAACGCAGACCAGGCACACACCATTCGCAGGAGAAGCGCTAAACCTTCTTTTATCATGCTCTACAGATGAGATACGTAAACTTTCTCTTGACTAGCTAATGTCCAACATTTCAAATTCTCTACACAGAAAAACCATGTACTTCTATCCTAACTTTCGCTCATATAGGACTTATGGTGTGACTAAATGGAGACGGTCACCTAGTCAGGTCACAGCGTTCCTAAGGCCACTGATTCACACGTGGGCATAACTCAGCGTGTAAGGCAACATAACATGACGCTGTCCAAACGACAGTAGCCACGGTCAGCTTATATTCACATAACCGTTAACGCAAGTTCTTGGTAACAGTCGTCTGCTGTTGTGATGGGCTTGTTGGCAGCTCGCATGGATCGTTAGCTGGATTTGTCGGTGGCTGTTTATCAGATAGATGTCACAAGCCACATTCTATCTTCCTGAAACTTCCTGATTACTTATTACGTGCAGTAAGTCAGAAAAGTAAACACTTAATCGTGAAGTACTCATTGAGGACTACAGCTAGCTGTATGACTTAATTGCATCATTACAAAATGTCACAAGGAAATTCTGCAGAGCAAGCCGGTCGTTAAGTTCCCTTGGTACCAACTATATATATACGCAATGCAAAAATCGTTAAATGGAGCTTAACTTCGTTGAGTACTTTGTAACAGAACATTACGAAACGCAGTAGGTAAATGTGTTAGTCGTGTAATTAATTATCGTTGTTGCTCAACACAATACGGTGGTTTCTTGCACAAAATAAAGCAAGAAATCCACCCGTCTCTCGAAATCGTTACAAACGGAATTCTTGGCAATGCTAGATACTTATCAAACCAGCGAATTCGCTCTTCATCATTGGTCAAGAAGCGCGTGTATGAATACCATTACCGGTAGTACCACACATTCTTGAAAGTGCCAAGCGTCAGCGGTTTACTTAAAGGCACAATAAGCCTCCCGTAAACCATCACAGATACTGTCAGGCTGTAATACACAGTACAAACACCCTTTCATTTAAACACTCACCGCTTGAGAACATCCTAGGTGCCCTCCGAAAAGAGCGAGCAATTTTCAAAGAATTTATTTTTGCGTGGTTTATCTTACCCCTGAGCCATCGTGAACCCGTGTGATCCAGTTTCCTTTTTACATTTAGTCAAGTTTTGACTAAATGTTTTAACGTAGAGGGGGGGAATCGAGACGAGGGTCGTGGTGTATCTGTGTATGTGTGTCTGTGTGTGTGTGTGTGTGTGTTTGTGTGTGTGTGTAGAGCGATTCAGAGAAAACTACTGGACCGATCTTCATGAAACTTGACATGAGAGATCCTGAGTATGGTATCTCCAGATGTTTTTTTCATTTTTTTGATAAATAGCTTTGATGACGTCATATCCAGCTTTTCGTGAAAGTTGAGGCGGCACTGTCACGCTCTCATTTTTCAACCAAATTGGTTGAAATTTTGGTCAAGTAATCTTCCACGAAGGCCGGGGTTTGGTATTGCATTTCAGCTTGGAGGCTTAAAAATTATATAATGAGTTTGCTCATTAAAGTTGTCATTAAAATCGAATTTTTGCAAACAGACTTAAAATTGATTGCATCGTATTCTTCATCATATTCTGAATCTAAAAATATATGCATATTATGTCATGTTTACTCTTAAAATATGATCACAATTAACGAAAATAGATTAATTAGTCTTACGATAAAAATTTAAGAAATCGATCCAAAAATAATTTCATCTTATTCTTTATCATTTCCTGATTCCAAAAACATATAGATATGATAGGTTGTATTCAAAACAAGCTCCGAAAGTTAACAAGAATACAGAAAAGCGCGCTTTCCTGCTTAGCACAATACGCTACCGCGCTATTCTGGCGTGTTAATTTCACTGCGTTTTGCACGTGGAAGGTGAGCGATTTCCTTCTCGCGGGGATTGACGAAGCTGTACTGTCTTGGGGAAAAACTACAGTGCGTTCAGTTTCATTCCGTGAGTTCGACAGCTTGACTAAATGTAGTAATTTCGCCTTACCCGACTTGTTTCACAATGTTGTCGTCAGTTTGTAATGTGAATGCGACTCGCTGTAAGCTTATCTGCAATAGCACGTTATTATGTACCTCTGAATCTAAACGAAACAAACGGCTGTGATTCACAAGAACTCTAGCGATGGCTTTTGACTGTTCAGAGGAACTGGCGATAGGCATAAACCGTCGTCTGCTACGAGAACCACGACCTTGTGTGACCCTGCTTCTGGGCTTTTCTTTTTTCAAACTTTCTAAACTTCGAATTGTACTGATCTTGTCTTGATGAAAAAAAAAGAATTCTTTTGTGATTTAAGAATGTTGTGTGTAACAAGCTGTCAATTTCTTATTTAGATTTTAAAAGTTAGGTCTAGCGCCAAAACGCACTACGGTCCGATTTTGTTATCAGACAATCCGCAAAATTAATTCTTTGAAAATTGCTCGCTCTTTACGTAGGGCACCTTGGATGTTCCCGTTCGGTGAGCGTTCAAATGGAAGGGTGTTTGTACTGTGTGTAAAAGCCTGACAGTATCTGTGATGGTTTACGGGAGGCGTACTGTGCCTTTAACAAGCCAGCGAATTCGCTCATCATCTTTGGTCAAGAAGCGCGTGTAGGAATACCACTAACGGTAGTACCACACATTCTTGGAAGTGCCAAGCGTCAGCGGTTTACTTAAAACTACATTCGTACGTAACATAATTCGCATCTGCTGACAAAGCACAATACAGTAACGAATATGGCAAAGTACCACTCTGCGGCCAGTCACGTCAGCTCAGTGGTCATGTCCCAAGATCCCAGACCTCGTGAATAAATCGTTTACACGGGTACTATTTTTAACACAACACATACAAACACACTTTTGTACACACACACACACACACACACACACACACACACACACACACACGTGTTGCGGTCAAAGTAGCTCACAATTAACACTGACCCCGGGCATAATTATATGCCATCCTTTTGATACACCGAAGCTACCTGACCTCAGGTACAAACATCGACGTATGCGTTGTCAACAATACCAAACGGGAAACATTCCATTAACCCGGTGGAGGCGGGCCTGAAGCCGTATTTACAGCGCGTGACACGTTATATACCGGCGCGGTCATTACCTGCGATGAACTTTGAATCGTGTCACATTTAACTGTGTCGAAGTCTTATTACAGAGTTTGAATAAGCACAGGTAGTGTCACTGTCGCTTTCTCCTCGGACGCTTTCCCTTTTTGACGCTGTAATATCATTTGCATAGATGTCACTGAGTGGAGAGACATGTTAACTATTTTATGTTGATATGAGGGATATTATTAGCGTCAACGTCACAGGAGCTTCGTCCGCTCTCTTGTGGGATCATTTCATTTGATTTGAATACGTCTTTTCCAAATACCATTTGCTTAATATTCAGATCGTATAATATGTCCACCCTTGTATGCGTATGCAATTACTTTAAACACGCTTCTTATATGAAGACACACTCTGCTCTATTCGGCTATCCCCAAATCTGCCTTCCAAGTTTTGTTTATGCCTTACACAAAAGGTAAATGATTATTTCACGCAGAACAGTTCGTAAAAGTTTCCATCTCTTATCCCCCCCCCCCCCCAACCCCAAATATTGTACACTTGGCGGGGATCGGAGGGAGGGAAAGGGGGGGGGGGGGGTTGGAGCTTGCCACATCATCGCTACACAACCTTCTGGTATACACAGGCAGCAATATACACATGTACAGATACGATCGTCAACGTCACAAGCGAAGCAAAGCTAAGGAAACACAAGAAAAATGTTCATTCAAAATGAACAGCGTCGATGCAATGTCCACCAAAGATTTATTTTGGGAAGTGTTAAAAGGTTAGGGTCAAAAGTCAATGAATTGCATGTTGTGCTGGATATATAAATTGTTTATTTTAGTCAATGCTTGCTATGAATTGATCAAACAGCCACAAGAAAAAACAAGTCGCGTAAGGCGAAATTACTACATTTAGTCAAGCTGTGGAACTCACAGAATGAAACTGAACGTAGTCCGCCGCTAGTGCAAAAGGCAGTGAAAGTGACGAGCCTGTTTGGCGCGGTAACGGTTGCGCTGTGCTTCATAGCACGCTTTACTGTACCTCTCTTCGTTTTAACTTTCTGAGCGTGTTTTTAATCCAAACATATCATATCTATATGTTTTTGGAATCAGGAACCGACAAGGAATAAGATGAAATAGTTTTTAAAACGATTTCGGAAATTTAATTTTGATCATAATTTTTATATTTTTAATTTTCAGAGCTTGTTTTTAATCCAAATATAACATATTTATATGTTTTTGGAATCAGAAAAGGATGAAGAATAAGATGAACGTAAATTTGGATCGTTTTATAATTTATTTATTTTTTTACAATTTTCAGATTTTTAATGACCAAAGTCATTAATTAATTTTTAAGCCACCAAACTGAAATGCAATACGGAAGTCCGGCCTTCGTCGAAGATTGCTTGGCCAAAATTTCAATCAATTTGATTGAAAAATGAGGGTGTGACAGTGCAGCCTCAACTTGTACAAAAAAGCCGGATATGACGTCATAAAAGACGTTTATAAAAAAAAACCTTGAAACCAAAAAAAACCGTCCTGGAATATCATTCCCAGGAAGTCTCATGTCAAATTTCATAAAGATCGGTCCAGTAGTTTAGTCTGAATCGTTCTACACACACACACACACGGACACACACACACACACACACACACACACACACACACACACACACACACACACACACACACACACACACGCACATACACCAAGACCCTCGTCTCGATTCCCCCCTCTATATTAAGACATTTAGTAAAAACTTTTTAATTAAAAAATAGAGCTTGTTTGAAACAGGTAGAAAGGAAGAGTTGATATTGCAATATATGTACGTGGGAATGTGGTGAAAAAGAGTGCTAAAAGTAGTAAGTCGGCCTCAGATCCATTTCAAATATTTATTGCAGAAAAACAAAATACAAATTAAAAACAAAACCACAGAACCATTACCAGGTGTCATAGGAATGTTTGAAAACAATAGTTTTAATTTTACACTGTAAATACAGGAATCAGAATTAAACACCTCAAATTGGCACATGCATAATGAATCACCTGGAATTGCAACAGGGAGATACTGAAGTAATTGGAAACAAACACTTGAAATTGACAGAGAAACAATTGAAAATATATTACTGACATGAGCGTACAATATTTTAATGGAAGTGCATTTTTAGCACGAAGCATCCGCAGGAGGATGCACTAACAATTACATAGTGCCACAAAATGTGTACGGACATTTCACAACCGTGCATTATTAGCACAGAACACATACATGGGGGCGCACAAAACATTATTGTACCATGATGATGATCGGGATTGTTAAAGATCTTTTCTTGTGCAAGGCGCCCCTGTATGACCGCAACTGATCCAACCGGCCGCATCTGAACAAACGACGTCGAAACGGCGCGAAACACGTCCTCTCGGTTGGTCTCGGATTGACTCGGCTCCTCTCGGTCTTTTTCTTTTTGTGTGTCTTTTTTTCTTTTCCTTATGGTCGGAGTGGTATATTTATGTACATCTTAGATTAAAAAACCCACCTGAAAGCTGTGTTTAATCGTTTCGCGTAAATTGTACATTTTTTTTCAGCTTTGAAATTGTTTTGGATTGGAGAGTCAGCGCGCTTTGGCTTGGAGACTAATTCTCCACAGGCACGTTCTTCCCAACCACAGATACCAGCGTCGTCCGCGACGCTGGAAAAACACATGGTTCGCTGCTAACGCCTAGACGCGGCCGGGCTTTTTGCACGCAAGACTGGTCCCCGGCGTTTGGTGAAAAGAACAAATATATGTTCTAAGTTCCGGCTGACAAGCTCCCTTTGACGTACTCGAAAATACCGGCATACAACCCCCTCGAAACTATCGATAAATTATCGACGAGAATGCGGGCATTGCCATAGTGATCGGCGTCAGAGGTCATAGAAATGAGGAGCTGGACTGCTGGGAATAAGGAAATAGGTTCTTGACATTTCTACATGACCGATACCTGATGCTGCCCGAGCTTGCTGGTCATCGATAATTCGTGCATTCGCGGTGTGTGTGTACGTGTGTGTGTGTGAGAGAGAGAGAGAGAGAGAGAGAGAGAGAGAGAGAGAGAGAAAGAGAGAGAGACGGGGGGGGGGGGGGGACAAAACGACAGATACAAAGAGACAGAGATATAAGATTCTTTTCGAACATACAACGAGTTATGACAGGTTTTTTTTTAACTGTTACTACGTTACTAAGTGCCAATGGCTCACGGAATTTTGATGACAAGAACCTTGATCGCGCAGAGCGAATAAAAGATGGCTTTGTTAGTCTGCTATCACTAACTGTGGTTGCAGAATGTACAGTACGTCAAGCATTCTGCACCACAAATGAGACAATATCAATACAAGAATGAATAAATCGTCCCATTCGTTGTCAGAAATCAAAGAAATCGAGAATACAAATAGTTTCCAGCATTCGGTTCAAATCCTAACAACAACAACAACAACAACAACAACAACAACAACAAAACATTTGCAAATGTCTTTCAAACTTCAACAGAAGGACCATCTACTCCTGAAGGTTCTTTTTCAGGTTTGGTAAGCATTGCAGTATTAACAAAACAGAAAACACACACAAAATTGAATTAATTTAAGGGATTCCGCACAAACCCAAATACGTCACACATTTTGTAACTATCTCTGAACTTTGAACAGGACCGACCACTTCCAAAGGTTCAACGACCCCATATCTTCATCATGTCTAACACCGTATCGCTGGCCTGGACATCCTGTGAAGCTTGACCGAAGGTGTTGGAAGTCAGAAACAGCAAAGAGATCGGGGACAAGAGATAGGGACTCGGGACAGACGCGAGAAGACTGATTAGACTTGCAGAGCGCGATCGCCTTTCTGTCCGGCACCGGGCGCTTTGTACCAAGACCTGATTCAAAAAGGACTTGACGTCTTTCCAATTAGCCGCTCACCCCCCCTCGGGTTCTCTTCCCTTTCACACATTCTCTCAGCCCAGACACCTTTATTTCTCAATCTTTAGTTCGTTCTTGTCTGGGAAGATGATATATTGTGCTTCTTCGGCATTCTTTTCTTTTCCCTGCGGCTTTCCACAAAATACGCTCTCGACTTATATATCGCGCTAGTCGTCATCAAAGCCAATATTAAATTTTGTTTTCGAGTATGAATGATAGTGTCCAGAGAATACGATCACTCCCTCCGGTCAATGCACGGAAAATATGACAAAGAAAATATCGCACAGTTGGTCTGATCGTCTGCGGATGTAGCATCCGGTATTGTCAGCTTTCAACCAGCGAAATGCTGGACGGATGTAGCATCCGGTATTGTCAGCTTTCAACCAGAACTCAGAACTCAGAACTCAGAACTCAGAACTCATTTAATTGTCATAAAAACACAGTAAAGGGTTTATCAGACACGAAGTGGATATTTGTAAAGACAAGAAGAAATATCGTCCATGGAGCAGTGATTACAACATTGTTATGTATCTGTAGTTATGTCATTATTGCGTATAATCATGCAGTTGTATACAAATTCAGCAAGTTGTTGCTGTATCGATACGTCTTGCATCGTCATCAGCTGACTCGGATTTCGAGCATTAACACGTGCATGTTCCATAAGCTGCAAGCGTAGATCATGAAATCTTGTACAACTATCCAGGAAATGGAGCTCGTCTTCAATTACGCCACACACGGTGCACTTTCTATCCTCTCTGGGTGTGTTTGTGTATCTCCCCCTTTCGATTTTTAAATCGTGAGCGCTAATACGCAATCTACACAGTGCTTTTCTGTGTTTGGGGTTGGTTACACATGTCAAGTATGCTTCACAGTCGTAATCGCCGTCAGTAATTGTGTTGTAGTATTGCAGTTTTGAGCCCTCAGCCGTCTTCTTTCCTTGCCAAAATCGTACGTATTCGTATTCTAGTCCTCGTCGTAGAGTTTTCATCAGCGCATTCTTTTGGACTGCTGACTGAAGTATCCAGTTATGGTCCAGTCCGAGGTTACCTATGATTGCTCGAATGAAATGTATCCATTGCGGTGAGCTGTCTTGTGGTCTGTCGATCATGTCAGCGTAAGCCTGTCGTAAATATGAATTTTCTTCTGACTCAACGATGTGGGTCCAGAAGTTTATTGTTTGTTCAATTAGTTTTATACCCACAGGGAGTTGCCCGAGCTCTGCTAGCGTTGGCAAGTTCATTGCTTTACTGTGGACGCCAAGAAGGCGTTTACTGAATTTTAAATGCACTTGTTCATGGGGTAGATTATTCGATAGACACTTATCGAATATGTCGGGTAGCGATTGTTCGTTTTGGATGCGAAATGCTGGACAGATGTAGCATCCGGTATTGTCAGCATTCAACCAGCGAAATGCTGGACGGATGACCGCTTCCCGCCATCCGTGCATCATGCATGACAAACTATTCTCCGAACTGACTTTCCAAACAATTCCACTTTCCAGGGTCAAGCTAAAGAAGTTCTATGTGGTGGTAGCTCTCTCCAAAGCCAGTATCCCTATCCCCCGATCATTCATTCCACAATCCCTTCCCTGCCCACTTTTTACATTTGGTCAAGTTTTGACTTAATGTTTTAACATAGAGGGGGAATCGAGACGAGGGTCGTGCTGTATGTGTGTTTGTCTGTCTGTGCGTGTGTAGAGCGATTCAGACTAAACTACTGGAGCGATCTTTATGAAATTTTACATGAGAGTTCCTGGGAATGATATCCCCGGACGTTGTTTTCATTTTTTCGATAAATAGCTTTGATGACGTCATATCCGGCTTTTTGTAAAAGTTGAGGCGGCACTGTCACACCCTCATTTTTCAATCAAATTGATTGAAATTTTGGCAAAGCAATCTTCGACGAAGGCCGGACTTTGGTATTGCATTTCAGCGTGGTGGCTTAACAACTAATGAATGAGTTTGGTCATTAAAAATCGGAAACTTGTAATTAAAATTATTTTTTTATTAAACGATCCAAAAACAAATTCATTTTATTCTTCATCATTTTCTGATTCCATAAACATATACATATGTTATATTTGGATTACAAACAAGCTCTGAAAATTTAAAATTTGAAAATTATGATTACAATTAATTTTCCAAAATCAATTTAAAAACAATTTCTTCTTATTCCTTGTCGGTCCCTGATTCCAAAAAACATATAAATGTGATATGTTTGGATTAAAAACAAACTCAGTAAGCTAAAAAGAATAGACATACAGAAAAGCGTGTTATCCTGCTCAGCGCGACCACTACCGCACTATTCTGCATGGCTTGTCGATTTCACTGCCGAGCGGTTGACTGAGGAAACTACGAGTATGTGGTCTTGGTGAAAAAAGCAGTGCGTTCAGTTTCATTCTGTGAGTTCGACAGCTTGACTAAATGTTGTTATTTCGCCTTACGCGACTTGTTCTTTCTGCCTACCCTGCCGGTGGCCATCAATTCCAAAGCTGGAGTGATTGATGGGGCCGGGGCCACTTAGCGTACACATGCCTTCCTTCCTGAAAACTCTCTCCACAAATACAACTTTCTGCTGAAATGAGCACAGCAAGGTTCCCTGCCCCTGGAGGCATGCAACTAGTCTACTTATGGTTGGCCACTGGTGATGGCTTTACAACTACCCCCCCCCCCCCCAAAAAAAAAGCAAGCTGTGCATTTGAGTATAGATTTTTGTGATGTTACTAATGTTAAAACCTAATACTTTATACAGTCGAATATGCCCTTGTGACCACCTCTCGAAACCGACCACCTCAAAGGACCCCGGACGATTTATTCATTATGACGTGCATGTATACTTACTTAATCTTTCTGTAGCGACCATCTGTCAATAACAACCACTTTTGGTCGGTCCCTTGGGTGGTCGTAATCGGCAGCTTCGACTGTAGCACAGGGCAGTCCATTCATCATTTCATGTACCTACCGAATTTAACAAGGAGCTTGGTGGTTTCTCTACAGTCGAACCGAAAACAAAGACACTCTCGAAAACTAAATTCATAAAGGCTAAGAGTAAGATCTTTTAGCGACTTGAGTCCTGGGTTTGTGTCTATTTTCGGGATAGAAACAACGATTTTGCTAGTTTGGTTTTTCTGGGGATTGTGGTTTTTTTTTCCATTTCACCGCAGTACATATCAAGCTATTCGTTTCATACGTTCGTGGAATGCATTACTTGACCTCATCACAAAGATATATGCCCGAATACTTTCTGTCTAGTTGTGTGCGTTTGTTTGTTTTGGGACGAGTACAGGATGGAAACCGTTCTTTTTCTTCCTGGTGCAAACAGCTGGCCCATGACTTCTTGCCCATTTCTCCTGTTTTGGATATTGACTGGCATACGCTCCTCAATATTTCCCTAACCCAACGCATGTGTGAGCAACTTCTGTGAAAGTGGCAGGTGCTTGTAGAGCAACACTATTTATGAAGGTGCTCGTTGCAAAACTTTCGAATGTACCCGAATGGGACCGGCAGTCTCTGAAGACGGGCGAACCACCCGCGTGCCGTCCATGCATAATACATGAAGATAGGCATCGCCGGCGATTGCAAAGGACAAACGGAACTGACGCCTAGTACATGTATGACCAATGCAAGTCACCTACTGCAGATCCATGACTCAAAACTCTACCTTCTTTGTTTGCTTTCATTATCGTTGTATGAAATGAATTTTTTTAAATCCTGCCAACTTTTTTGTTATGCCCATAAGAGCACCCACACAAGTGTGTTTCACGGCTTGTGCTCCTTTTGAAACCATTACCTCTTATCATGGTAAATCACTTAGTAAAATTAATTCTTGTTGAAACCAAAAGCAGCATCACATGCATCGTGAGCTCAAGCAGAAAAGACAACTGTAGCGGATCTGATGTCAACCCCGTGTGCACACGTCAAAAGCGATGTCAACTACCTCCAAACTTTATCACCGCACTTTTTACCCCCCCCCCCCCCCCCCCCCCTCCCCGGATGTGCGCGAGGAGGCTTTGTCTTTGGCAGGAATTCCGGCACCTGAAAATTCAATTTAACGGCTCGGCACGGCGGGTTTAATCTCAAAATGAGCTTACTCTAGGGGATCAATATAATACCTGTTCGCCACATTTCACTGTCTGTAATTATCGAGGTTGCCACAGTGTGCTATAAGCTTCCAGTCCACCACCGCCGCCTACGGGAATCCTTTCAAATGACAAATGTCAGCTTTCAAGATGTTGTTGAATGGAGGTAAAGTTAATGCATAAACAAGTCGCGTAAGGCGAAAATACAACATTTAGTCAAGTAGCTGTCGAACTCACAGAATGAAACTAAACGCAATGCAACGCAGCAAGACCGTATACTCGTAACATCGTCAGTCCACCGCTCACGGCAAAGGCAGTGAAATTGACAAGAAGAGCGGGGTAGTAGTTGCGCTGAGAAGGATAGCACGCTTTTCTGTACCTCTCTTCGTTTTAACTTTCTGAGCGTGTTTTTAATCCAAACATATCCTATCTATATGTTTTTGGAATCAGGAACCGACAAGGAATAAGATGAAAGTGTTTTTAAATTGATTTCGATAATTTAATTTTGATAATAATTTTTATATATTTAATTTTCAGAGCTTGTTTTTAATCCAAATATAACATATTTATATGTTTTTGGAATCAGCAAATGATGGAGAATAAGATGAACGTAAATTTGGATCGTTTTATAAAAGAAATATTTTTTTTTACAATTTTCAGATTTTTAATGACCAAAGTCATTAATTAATTTTTCAGCCACCACGCTGAAATGCAATACCGAAGTCCGGGCTTCGTCGAACAATACTTGACCACAATTTCAACCAATTTGGTTGAAAAATGAGGGCGTGACAGTGCCGCCTCAACTTTCACGAAAAGCCGGATATGACGTCATTAAAGACATTTATCAAAAAAATGAAAAAAACGTATGGGGATATGATACCCAGGAACTTTCATGTCAAATTTCATAAAGATCGGTCCAGTAGTCATGAATCGCTCTACACACACACACAGACACACACAGACCCACACACACACACGCACGCACATACACCACGACCCTCGTCTCGATTCCCCCCTCTACGTTAAAACATTTAGTCAAAACTTGACTAAATGTAAAAAGGAACAATAGCATTCTTCATTGCTGGTGTTATTTCTTTTCCTACAACCAAAAACAGCTTTAAAAGGTCAACACGGAAGCATAACAAGAATTCGTAACGAACTTATTTTAGAGCGCTGTTCCAGAAATAAATGGCGAAAGCAATGCTGATGTAGAATTTTCTTAAATATGGTTTCTAAGGTTTCTTGCAAAAGACGCAGATCAACATGACCAGATCTGTAAGAATAAATCAGAAAAGTCTGGCCCAAGAAGCATACTTCTTT
This sequence comes from Littorina saxatilis, assembly GCF_037325665.1. Classification (NCBI taxonomy): domain Eukaryota; kingdom Metazoa; phylum Mollusca; class Gastropoda; order Littorinimorpha; family Littorinidae; genus Littorina; species Littorina saxatilis. Next base: position 22,848,492 of record NC_090246.1, read on the forward strand.
CCTTACACTCTAAAGGTATTAACAATCAATAGGAAAATGTATTACACTGCTAGCATCAACATCAACATCAACATTGAACAAAACCAAAACAGAGAAAAGCTTGTCACGGATAGAGACATATATATATATTATATGCATTGTTTCAACGAGAGAGAAAATAAAATTATGCAACATCCATTTGCAAATGAGCAAAACAAAGTCACTGGCGAACAAAAGTACAAAGGAGGGGCTGTCACACGCGTCCTGAAGCAAAACTCCCATTGTGCTCTTCGTACGATTTCAATCCACACACACGGCGGCACGTGTCTAAAATGGAGAAACTGAATACCAATTAACAAAGAGACTGGCCTCAACTGACCCCGCAGTGACACTGGTATCCCCGAGAGGACTGAGGTCAGATAAGGACGGATTGTGAGCCAGAAAGTATTGGAATGGTGCAATCGGCACTGATCCGCTTGTAGGAATGTCTAAAGCCGTACGCACAACAACAACAACAAAAACGAAAATAAAAATGACAACTTACACTCTTCTTCTGAAGCTAAATTTATATGATCGACTCTTGAGAATAAAAAGGTACTCTGTCCACCAACAGAGGAGTTTCCATTTGTATTTTATAAAGTCCACCACGATCACGCAGAGTGGACCAACTATTTATTGCGCCAAGGGAAAAAAATCATATCTTGTGGGTGTTTTAATTATACATTCTTCCTTTGGTCCAGTTAAAAAAAAAAGACACAGTGATTATTGATCATATTGTTCTTAGCCCTCTATGGACAATACATTACATATCCCTTTTAAGGTCAACAAAACTCGAATGTCAATGGTCCAGGAATTAGACATTCTGTGCACACTAACCACTACCCCAGCATTGCTAGGACCAAGTACCAGTCGCTTTTCTCTCCCTTACGCCAAACGTAAGTGTACTTCATCTTTGCTGAGGACGTGGAACTTAGAGAGAAAGGAATTGACTAAACATTTTGGCAAAGGTCAAGTAGATCAACGACAGACCTGTTTACCAGCAATAATGCATGAACTCCTTGACAGCATGAGAATATCTCTCTTAGCAGAGTAGAAGAAATGCTACTTACGTTCCGAAACAATTAAGTTTTAAGTTGAGAAGTCACGAAGACAATTGAAAGGGTTTAGGTAAAATAAACATGTACAGCAAAAACATAAACCCATACAACAGAAACAAGGGCAGAAACACGTAAAACCTCACACAAAACCCGAAGAAAAATCCTTGGCAGTGAGAGGATCTAGGAATGTTTTACTTAGTTGTCTTTATGTGTGATGTGCTTGTTGTTGATTTAAGTTAAGTGTATTCACAACAGTTACTCCATTTAAATGAGCTTAATGGTATACTGCCCGGTCTAAAAACGAGTTTAATCTTCACAACACAAACCTCTCCCAGAAACTAATGTTATACATATATAATTATATAGCAAACCCTGGCCTGGAGCCCTATAGAAATCCTATTACTATAGGTAGTTACACAGAAATTCTCATTAAAATGTAGACTACAAGTACAACAGCTGTGTAATTTGCAAGAATTGGAACGGGGCCAGCATGCTGAAATGCAGCTAGTTTGCATTAACATATTTATTTTACATTGCGAAAGACTCCAACTGTTGTTAAATTTATATAAATGTCATGTCTGCCAACAGCTGGTCCCATTCCCGTACCAACCAAGGAATGCTGCCACAACAATGGAACGCTGCGCAAACGGCCGTTTTTTGGCATCTTTCAGCAGCGTCTGACCATAGTGGCAGCCGTCCTTGGTCGGTAAAGGAACGGGACCTAGAACGGATGTGTGGAATGCAGGTATGACAACTCAGTGTGTGAGAGCGCTACTGTTGCGTTAAGTTTCTTTAACGATCCAAGCGTTCCGTTTCCGTTGCGTTGAGGTTCCATTACCGTTCATTCTGATCGGGAGAGGAACGGCTAAAAATTTGAACATGCAGCCCAAACTCAGCCGTCCCTACCGTTCAAAGCAGTTCCGTTAACGATCAGTTACGTTCATTGCGGTTCTGTCCCGATCCCTCCCGTGCCCGCACCGTTCCTTGGTCGGTACGGGAACGGGACCTAGAACGGTTGTGTGGAAAGGGGGAATAAGACTCGACCACTTGGCTTATGGTGGAGACAGCTGGAAGATCTCTGGATATAATTGAAAAGGAGTAGTCTTCCTTTTAGAAAATGTGTACTCTGCCTTGCAGATTAGACATTTGTGCTGTCGGGGCTGGAGTGGAGGGTAAGGGGGTGGGGGGTGGGTAAGCGAGGGGTAAGAGAGACAAAAGAGAAAACTGGACAGGGAAAAGTCACTGCCTGAAGTATTCAATAAAGCCACACACACACAAAAGAAATTACTACATATGCAGGTTTTCAATTCATATTTTTGCAAAGTATATGCACAAGCATGTGTGCCTCGGTGAGTATGTTCGTGGCTGGTTTCATGGGTTGCCTGTATGAGTGTATCCTCAGGAATTTGAGGATTTCTTTTATCTCTCTTTTTCTGACACCGTTGATTTAACGTCATTTTTACAGGACAGTTTTTTTCCTGTCAGTTATAAGTTGTAGTAGTTTGACCTTATTGTTTTAGGACAAGTAGAGCTCGTTCACCAGTAGCAAAGACTCACTCAGTCCGTCAGTGTGCCTGAGTGTGTGTGATGGGGGGGGGGGGGGGGGGGGGCTCTCCCGTGACCGGCCACCTGCAATGTACGGACAGGTTTGCACTGGCCCAAGGGTGTCCGTTCATGAGAGGGACTGCTGTAACAGCAAAACTAGTGTGAAACATAAGTAATCAATTTATGCACTTGACTATATTCACAACAGGGACCTATCAGTATCACTCTTCTTTGCATGTTTTTATGCCTACGGATTTTCAAATACTCTGCAACACATGTAACCCAAATTCAACATGTGCCTGTACAATACCGCTTCTTTTATGAAAACATTGCTTTGGCCATGTTTATTTTAATCAACCAATTTTCTTGTTATCCTTCGCAAATACCTCCAATCTAAAGTATTACTTCTTTTGTAGGACCTGATTTTCTCAGAGTCGTGGAGAAGCGCCCGGCAGGTGCATTTGTGTTTTTCAACAACTGTGCCTGCCTGTCAGTCAGACTGTCCATGCATGGATTCACTGTCTAGTCCCATCACAAACCTAATGATGAGACCCTTGGTCACCAGTGGCCACCAGGTGTTATAAAGGTTGCTAGGCACCAATACCATTCACCCTGAGCAAACCGGCACGGTTGGCCTAGTGGTAAGGCGTCCGCCCCCTGATCAGGAGGTCGTGGGTTCGAACCCCGGCCGGGTCATACCTAAGACTTTAAAATTGGCAATCTAGTGGCCTGGCGTCTGGCATTATGGGGTTAGTGCTAGGACTGGTTGGTCCGGTGTCAGAATAATGTGACTGGGTGAGACATGAAACCTGTGCTGCGACTTCTGTCTTGTGTGTGGCGCACATTATATCAATATATGTCAAAGCAGCACCGCCCTGATATGGCCCTTTGTGGTCGGCTGGGCGTTAAGCAAACTAACAAACAAACCCTGAGCAACAAATAATGTGTTTCTTGTCCAGTATTTATGATAGTATTCTTTTTAGACATTTACCCAAGCGTGTGTTTGAGAAAGACGCTTTATGTCCACTGTTGGAACTGAAAGTGATGCCAAGAACTATATACGCCTTCCTTCTTTGTGTTAGAGGCAATTGAGACTGCCCTTTTTAACTGAATTTGACCCGACAATAAAGCATGCCAAAGAAAACACAAGATCAGAAAGCACTCATGCCCTATTTGGCAAGGATTCAAAAATGATCAGGTGCACACAAAATTACTCAGCACCGGCTAGGTACACGCTGAATAATTGCTTCCAGTTACAGGCCTATTCAGGACCAATCACACGGAGAGATTCCAAACTACAAGTAAGGGCACACCAGCTGATCTTAATAAGGCCCCCAAAAAATAGGTGTGGTTACGGTAACATAGCCCCAAAAAATAGGTAGGAAGGTAGGCAATCACTTTTTTTTAAAACTTTTTTTCTAATGTGTACAAATTAAACCTACTTGACAGGGAAATAAGTGTGCGACTCGAGCGATTTCGCTTTCATTGCGTTTTCCGTACCCGTTTTCTTGGTTTTTTTGACAAATGTAATAAAAAGTTATAGGGTCGGCCCCTAAAAATAGGGTAGGTCGGGTTATCGTAACCACACCTATTTTTTTTTTAGGCCTAATCAACCAACCCTTAACACCTCCAACCCATAATCATATGTTTGACCCGGGCAACACGACCTGGGTAAAGATTAACCCAGTGTGATCATTGATTACACAGGAACATCTTGTATATTACCGCTGTATTTGTTACATTCATTGCAGGACAGCAAATAATCCTCACAGCAAATACAAAAGTACATCAAGCCATGCTTCCTGATATCTAACTCCGCTCATACCTGTGTTAATGTATCTTGGTTACACAGACTCGAGAACAACAGCATTGAACTGTAATACATTAAAAACCATTCTTCAACCGTTATGGCTTTAAGTTTTAACATTGCAATTTAGTGACAACATAATTGAGCCCTGCTTTTTATATTTAGTCAAGTTTTGACTAAATATTTTAACATCGAGGGGGAATCGAAACGAGGGTCGTGGTGTATGTGCGTGTGTGTGTCTGTGTGTGTGTCTGTGTGTGTGTGTGTGTAGAGCGATTCAGACTAAACTACTGGACCGATCTTTATGAAATTTGACATGAGTTCCTGGGTATGAAATCCCCGAACGTTTTTTTCATTTTTTTGATAAATGTCTTTGATGACGTCATATCCGGCTTTTCGTGAAAGTTGAGGCGGCACTGTCACGCCCTCATTTTTCAACCAAATTGGTTGAAATTTTGGTCAAGTACTCTTCGACGAAGCCCGGGGTTCGGTATTGCATTTCAGCTTGGTGGCTTAAAAATTAATTAATGACTTTGGTCATTAAAAATCTGAAAATTGTAAAAAAAATTAAAAATTTATAAAACGATCCAAATTTACGTTTATCTTATTCTCCATCATTTGCTGATTCCAAAAACATATCAATATGTTATATTTGGATTAAAAACAAGCTCTGAAAATTAAATATATAAAAATTATTATCAAATTTTTTTTTTCGAAATCAATTTAAAAACACTTTCATCGTATTCCTTGTCGGTTCCTGATTCCAAAAATATATAGATATGATATGTTTGGATTAAAAACACGCTCAGAAAGTTAAAACGAAGAGAGGTACAGAAAAGCGTGCTATCCTTCTTAGCGCAACGAATACCCCGCTCTTCTTGTCAATTCCACGGGCACTGCCTTTGCCACGGGCGGTGGAGTGACGATGCTACGAGTATACGGTCTTGCTGCGTTCAGTTTCATTCTGTGAGTTCGACAGCTACTTGACTAAATATTGTATTTTCGCCTTACGCGACTTGTTTCTTGATTTACTTGTCAAATAGCTTTCCTTTAAAAAAAAATAAAATAAAAAAAAGCAAATGCTCATATGATTCACCCCCCTTAAAATACAGTAATATGAATTAGAAACAAGTTATCTGCTGCTATAGCACCATTGACATTGGAGAAAATGACAGCATCCTTCTTTTTGACCCAAAATAGACAGTACTGGTACCTTGAAATATGACCCTGTTCAACCAGACTTGAGTAAGGCCAAAAAAAATAATAGGTGTGGTTACGGTAACATAGCCAAAAAAAAATAGGGTAGGTAGGTAGGCAATCACTTTTTTTTTAAATTTTTTTTCTAATGTGTACAAATTAAACCTACTTGACAGGGAAATAAGTGTGCGACTCGGGCGCTTTCGCTTTCATTGCGTTTTCTGCACTCGTTTACTTGGGTTTTTTTTTGTATTTTTTTTACAAATGTAATAAAAAGTTATAGGGTCGGCCCTAAAACATAGGGTAGGTCGGGTTACCGTAACCACACCTATTTTTTTTTTAGGCCTAATATCTAGAACTTGTAGAAGTAATCAATTAAACCCCCAAACTTGACCCCAGTCACTGTGACCTTGAAACTTCAGGCAGGTCAACCCGGCTCTGGTTATGATTGGAGATAGACCAATAATCACATTGAAACTGACAAGACACCTGGCACACAAGAAATTCAACATAAATCAACTTACGGAGTAGTTACAGTTTTCGTTGATAATAACTCTGGAGGAGAAACTCTCATTGTGAGCTGAAATTTTCAGCGTTCGATTCCGACGATCAAGCTCATTCTTCTGAATGAAGTAAACACAGTCAACGCCCACAATCTGAAACAACAACAAAGAATCATTATCAGTAACTGGAACAAATACAGTAATATGAATTAGAAACAAGTTATCTGCTGCTATAGCACCATAGACATTGAAGAAAATGACAGCATCCTTCTTTTTGACCCAAAATAGACGGTACTGGTATAAATATATGCATATATGGCAGATAAAAAAGAAAAAGTTTATCTTCTTCTATGTCTGCACTGAAAGTCATGGTAATAATAGTTACAGCATCCCTGTGTTTAGTTGTACAGGCCAATATTTCTGGGGTTATTCAACTTCCTGTGTGCGTAAGACTGTTTGTGTTCTTCTTTGTTCCTTACAGTCTTCTAGTTTCTACAAATGTGCCCAGTATCATACTGTTCATACATCTCTTGTTTATACATGTAATTTTTCTTTTGCATGAATTTAGCTGATATATATATATGCATGCACAGATTTGCTACTAAGACTATCCTACAGTTGTAACTGTAATGCAAGGATGTAACATGTTCTATGTCCCAAAAATTTTATTATTTATATATATACATGTATATTATATATCAAATCCTACCTTTAAGTTTGAGTCAAACAGTAGCCCTAAAACAAGAAAGTCATTTGAACTTACTTTTGACTAAAAAAAAAAGAATTTGTTCACATCACCACGCAAATAAATGAACTGTTTTATAGAGCCATTCAACTGGATTTTCAGTGTTGTTACCATACATCGGTCGAATGTCTGATACAGTGATAGTCTTGACGCACTGAATATCTTTTAACACAACAATCGTTTGCGGCCAGGGCATTTTCGATACATATTTTAAATCCAGGTCCAACTGTCTGGGAACAACACTGCTTTAAAAGTTAAAATAGTCAAACCCTCACCTTTTTCAGAAGATAAGGTGCGTCAACGGCCAGGCGACACCTGCGCTCCACAGTGTGGGTTGCTCCATCCTCACTTTTCTCCTCCATCATTTTCTCACTGCCCAGAAAAACTGGGATCATTTTGCAGGTGGGGAACCGCTTTTCATAGGCCTGAAAACATTCAAGACACTGTTATTATTGAAATACCTAATAAATTTGACATACATGTAGTGATGTACATTATTTATTTGGTATGTAATCCCAGCTGTTCCTTGAATAGTAATAACACCATTTACTCTCTTCAAAGAGAGTGCTGTGTGTATGTGTGTACTGTACAAGTGTGTGTGTGTCACTGTGTGTGTGTGTGTGTGTGTGTGTGTGTGTGTGTGTGTGTGTGTGTGTGCATGTGTATGTGTTTGAGTGTGATAAGTGATTGAGTGTGAAGGGAGATGAAGGACGAAGATGTCTCAAGATAAATAGAGGTCATTGTATATTTGACCTACCCTCTATTCTAAATTTGATGCGCATGACCAAGACATGACCCTGACATATGTGACAAAAGCAGGCAGAGGTGGGGGTATTGTTTAACTTGAACGAAATTGTCAGTCAACATGTTTCCATTCATAACGATCTTTACAAAACTAACTTTTAAATGATAGACATCACAGATTACAAGTACACTGCGTTTAAAAAAGATCATGACACTATTGACAGTCAATGAAGTTAAGGTGAATCCACAACATTGATAGGGCAATTTGACATGCATTACAACCAAACTTTGACAATGATGAGCGAATCATGATAGGCACACATACACCTATCGGTAGGTTATGTACATGTATGCCTGTGATCAATGTGGAATCAACTGGATCGCATGGCTTCTGGGGGCCGGGAAGAAACCGAACTTGCCATCACTTCACGACTGGAAGTGGAAAGAGAAGACAGCTGATGACAGATGAAAACAAATGTGGGAACTTACCGCCATGACCAGCTCAAATGGATATTTGTACACCCTCACAGGTGACTGATACTTCTGCACCATCTTGGTAAGTTGATATGTTACTCCCTGTCACCAGATCTGACTACCGCTATAAAATGTCCATGACTTTTTGTTGATCCGGCAAAGTCTTCTCACGTCTGACATCCGAAGTGCATCCTTTAATAATCATTCAGCGAGAAAAAATAGTCCCTGATATTTTGAGTGTTCACATTGGGACCAATCAAATTTTGTACACAATTTTCACCTCAGAAATGAACTTGCATGTAACAAAGCGATGTAAGTAAAAGATAATATAATATACTTGAAAACAGTGGACTTAAAGAAAAACTAATTTCCAGCCAGATAGATTTGTATTCTTACACGGCGGGACATAACTCTTGTTTCCAAGAATATTCTTATACAAGAGTTTCACCCCCTGTGTCACAGTAGCAGACGATGCGAGGGAACTGTTTCATGTGCAGAATTTTGACAGTTTTTCATATTTTGGTTGAAAACGCAACAGAGCCACCTTACCTTCCTCATCCTGAGTTTAAAACAAAGTGCTTTCTGTAGCAGCCTTGGCCTTGTGTGAATTGTGTCACCCGGCCGCGGTTTCAAGCAAATCGGTCTCGAAACCCGGGCCGCCCAGATTATAGTTGACATAGTTCACTTTTCGTTTATTATAATTACACGACTATAGGATTAAAATGTTAGAGGGAGCTGTTCAGTTTCAGCGTTCTATGTTTTGAGTAATGTTGATACAAAAGATTAATCAGCTCACCCCCCCCCCCCCCCCACCCCACAGTACACCTACCCGCGCCCTCCACTGACACCACCTCAGCCTCACACACACTGGCCGCTGACACTGCACCGGTGCTACAGCCACCGGCCAGGCGGGGGGGCCCTCATCCTCCTCTCAATCGACCAACACCTCTCCCCACCGTCATCCAACCTCTCATGTTCGACTGCCATCAGACCTATAAAAGTCTGGCACCATGCAAACATGCTGGAGGTCAGCCAAGTATCTGGAAAGTCCAGACATAGTAATTTAGGTTAATTAGCAGTCTGTCCTTGTCTTTTTAGGTTATCTCCAATCACGTAGCTTTGATACGAGGTAAAGCTTCATTGTATGTAAGCCGCAACACCTGACGTATGTATTTATCTACTAGATGATTACCCGCTTCGCCGGGTACCGGCTTCGCCGGGAAGAAGTAGAGCCGAATACCGCCAGGCTGCGCCTGGGACCCGGCTTTGCCGGGTGTACGCCCGAAGGAAGGGAGATCTAAAAATAGTAACGTGCAGTGACCTTCTTAAAAAAGTAACGTAGTAACGGGAATATGGATTGACGCCACACAAAGGAAGGGAGATCTAAAAATAGTAACGTGCAGTGACCTTCTAAAAATAGTAACGTAGTAACGGGAATATGGATTGACGCCACACGAAGGAAGGGAGATAAACGCGCAAAACAAAACATTGGAGAAGATAAGGAAGAGTTACTGGGAATGGATATAGTGGATCTACAGAAAAACCAAAATCGGTTCAGCGCGCAGCGCTGAGAGCACGTGTTGAAATATCTCATCGATGAGGTTGTGTCCGGGGTGTAGCTGAATACGGTCTCCAAATTTGAAAAAGATCGACCGAGAACTTTGGCCGTGCATCGCGAACAGACACACAGACAGACACAAGTCGTATATATATATATATAGATTATCCTACATGATACGTGAGAAAGACACCCGTGAGATAATAATCGTTAAAATCACACGTGTGAATATCATGAAAATGAGCTCATGTCAAGCAAGTCTGGCAGGGACCTGTTTTTCCACTGCTTATGATGCCAAAGTCACCGAGACAAACGTCATCATAGAAACAAAAATTGCGCTCGCTAATTACCCTCGATAAATCTTTAGAACTAACACGTCCCGCCACACTTTCAGAGTGACGTTTCTTTGCTTTGACGTAATAGATTGCACGAGGCTTTAGAAGATATCGAGGTTCCAAAACAAGCGTCTTCAATTTAGCTGCCTCGACTGCAGGGTGACATTTTCAGTAAAATACACGTAAGTGCAGTATGTAGGATAAACAGAATACTACATGGCTTGCTGTTTCGTACCAGATTTACATTCGTTGCTTTTTCAAATAGTGAACAGCTCGCTTTCGCTCGCAGTTCAATATTTTTATTTTAAACTCGTGTAAATCTGGTACGACACAGCAAGCCATGTAGTATTCTCTATTTCTGTTTTGTTACGGGTGGGTTTTTTTTCCTAACTTGATGATGTTTAAAAGGTGAGATCTTCCTGTCTTTTGTTTTAAAAAAATGTTGAAATACGTATAGGTGTTTGTTTGGTTGCAGTTATGACCATTGCAGCTCACTTGTGTAAACCATAAAGGGACAGGAGTATCAGATCAAGCACATCACATTGTCTCAACAGATTACTCCCCTTGATGCACAGAACTGTGTTTTTTGCAGAAGGTAGTTGTCCCCCTTGATGCGCAGATGTGCGGACAGTGCTCAAGTCACTCAATTGCGCGCGCGCGCGTATGTGTGTGTGTGTGTATATGCGTGCGGATGTGTGCCTGTCAGTGTGTGCGTGCATGCGTTCCAGTGCGGGCGTGCGTGCCAGTGCGTGTGCGAGTGCGTGCGTGAGTGCGTGCGTGTTTGGGTACGTGTGTGTGTGCCGGTGTGTTAGTCAAGAGTAGCACTTTGGTCGCTTGCATGACAGTACCTCCTGATGGGAAAAGGGAGATATGATGTCGGTAGTATGGCTGTAGTAGGACAGCGTAAATATGCGTGGTTTCTTTCTCATAAATTCCTTGAACATTTTTCTTTTGTTCACTGCATTCGGTATGATATCCAGATCGTTTTTTTACATTTAGTCAAGTTTTGACTAAATGTTTTAACATAGAGGGGGAATCGAGACGAGGGTCGTGGTGTATGTGTGTGTGTGTGCGTGTGTGTGTGTGTGTAGAGCGATTCAGACTAAACTACTGGACCGATCTTTATGAAATTTGACATGAGAGTTCCTGGGAATGATATCCCCGGACGTTTTTTTTTCGATAAATGTCTTTGATGACGTCATATCCGGCTTTTTGTAAAAGTTGAGGCGGCACTGTCACACCCTCATTTTTCAATCAAATTGATTGAAATTTTGGCCAAGCAATCTTCGACGAAGGCCGGACTTCGGTATTGCATTTCAGTTTGGTGGCTTAAAATTTAATTAATGACTTTGGTCATTAAAAATCTCAAAATTGTAAAAAAAAAAATTTTTTATAAAACGATCCAAATTTACGTTCATCTTATTTTTCATCATTTTCTGATTCCAAAAACATATAAATATGTTATATTTGGATTAAAAACAAGCTCTGAAAATTAAAAATATAAAAATTATGATTAAAATTAAATTTCCGAAATCGTTTCAAAAACTACTTCATCTTATTCCTTGTCGGTTCCTGATTCCAAAAACATATAGATATGATATGTTTGGATTAAAAACACGCTCAGAAAGTTAAAACGAAGAGAGGTACAGTAAAGCGTGCTCTAAAGCACAGCGCAACCGCTGCCGCGCCAAACAGGCTCGTCACTTTCACTGCCTTTTGCACTAGCGGCGGACTACATTCGGTTTCATTCTGTGAGTTCCACAGCTTGACTAAATGTAGTAATTTCGCCTTACGCGACTTGTTTTAATGTTGTTGTTGTTTTTTAATCTGAGACTCATCTTGCAAGTAATGGTCTGGCAGCGGCATGAGGGGTAACGTTTCTTCTTCCACGATTCTTCCTGATTTGTCATTTTTCTTGACCACTTTTACATTGTATCACAATAAATTGTGAATGTATTGTTTTGTCAATAACAAACGTTCCAACAACCTACCTTTCTTGTTTTTACATTTAGTCAAGTTTTGACTAAATGTTTTAATGTAGAGGGGGAATCGAGACGAGGGTCGTGGTGTATGTGCGTGCGTGTGTGTGTCTGTCTGTGTGTGTGTGTGTGTGTGTGTGTGTGTGTGACTGTGTGTGTGTGTGTAGAGCGATTCAGAGTAAACTACTGGACCGATCTTTATGAAATTTGACATGAGAGTTCCTGGGTATGATATCCCCAGACACGTTTTTTCATTCTTTGGATAAATGTCTTTGATGGCGTCATATCCGGCTTTTTGTAAAAGTTGAGGCGGTACTGTCACACCCTCATTGGCTCACGTAAGTGTAGCCTATGCGATGATAAACTTTGTCTGTCTGTGCGTGCGTGTGTGTGTGTGTGATAGAAACTTTAACATTTCCGAGTCTATGGATTACGTCAGTCTCGGTCAAAAGTGTTCGACGTGTGTGATAGAAACTATTTGAAGACGTCACATTATGACGTAAGAGGGTTAGACGTCACGCAAAGGAATTACTGAAAGTCTCGGTCATTGTTATTGTGAGCGGGCCGAGACTACTTGGCAGATCCAGGGTCTCGCTTTCTTGCACAGTTTCACCTATGCTTACTGTGTGTGTGTGTGTGTGTGTGTGTGTGTGTGTGTGTGTGTGTGTGTGTGTGTGTGTGTGTGTGTGTGTGTGTGACGGAGTGATTGAGTTTGTGTTACTGTTTGTCGATTTCTTACGTGAGCCTTGAAGGCTTCGCCTCTTGTTTTTCAATCAAATTGATTGACATTTTTGTAAAGCAATCTTCGACGAAGGCCGGACTTCCGTATTGCATTTCAGCTTGGTGGCTTAAAAATTGATTAATGACTATGGTCATTAAAAATCTGAAAATTGTAATACATGTTTTTATATAAAACGATCCAAATTTACGTTCATCTTATTCTCCATCATTTTCTGATTCCAAAAACATATAAATATGTTATATTTGGATTAAAAACAAGCTCTGAAAATTAAAAATATAAAAATTATGATCAAAATTAAATTTTCGAAATCGATTCAAAAACAATTTCATCTTATTCCTTGTCGGTTCCTGATTCGAAAAACATATAGATATAATATGTTTGGATTAAAAACACGCTCAGAAAGTTAAAACGAAGAGAGGCACAGAAAAGCGTGCTCGCAGCACAGCGAAACCACTGCCGCGCTAAACAGGCTCGTCAGTCAGTTTCACTCCGTTTTGCACAAGCGGCAGACTACGGTCATTGTGAAAAAATGCAGTGCGTTCAGTTTCATTCTGTGAGTTCCACAGCTTGACTAAATGTAGTAATTTCGCCTTACGCGACTTGTTTGATTTTGCATTGACTTGACTTTTTGTCTCGATGTGTTTTTTATCGGGTTTTTTAATCTGAACTTGTGAGAGTTCAAAAATCTAAAAAAAAACAAAAAAACCACCGCCAACAACAAACTCCTCCAAAGCCCCATTTGAAAGCGCAAAGCTCCGTTTGGCGTCGGAAGGTGCTTGATTCTTTTTTCATCGCCTATAAACGTGACACTGGAATTCAGAACTGAAGAACAATCCCTCTTTGTTTCATCAGATGAATGTGCGATATCATCATTTTCGCAGGTTGACCTAACACTTTCTACCCCACCTATGTTGACCAAGTTTTTTTTAGCCGGGCCGAGACCAGCTGTGCCGCAGCAGGTCACTCAGAATTGTAGTAACTGTGTAGGAACTGTGTAGCAACACGCTGGAATGCAGGCGTTAGATCGACGTTACAGGAAGCGACTGAAGTGACTGTGTGTACAGATATATCTGGACCAGGTCACATAGAGCCATATGAGTGGGTACGGATATATCCGTACCTGGGAGACAATAAGTTAAATAATTGCTTAGAGAACATTCACTTCCCATGGAGAATGAGACCTAATCCTTTGATAACGAGGTACTAATTTGATCGTTAAAATTTAGTGCCCCAAAAGGTTAAAGGCACAGTAAGCCTCCCGTAAACCATCACAGATACGGTCAGGCTTTTACACACAGTACAAACACCCTTTCATTTAAACACTCACCAAACGGGAACATCCTAGGTGCCCTCCGTAAAGAGCGAACAATTTTCAAAGAATTTATTTTTGCGTGGTTTATCTTACCCCTGAGCCATCGTGAACTCGTGTGATCCAGTTTCCCTTTTTCACAATGTAGTCGTCAGTTAGTAATTTGAATGCGACTCGATGTGAGCTTATCTGCAATAGCACGTTTTTATGCACGAAACAAACGGCTGTGGTTCACAAGAACTCTAGCGATGGCTTTTGACTGTTGAGAGGAACTGGCGATATGCATAAACCGTCGTCTGCTACGACCCTTGCGTGACCCTGCTTCCGGGCTTTTCTTTTTACATTTAGTCAAGTTTTGACTAAATGTTTTAACGTAGAGGGGGAATCGAGACGAGGGTCGTGGTGTATGTGTGTGTGTGTGTCTGTCTGTCTGTCTGTGCGTGTGTGTGTGTAGAGCGATTCAGACCAAACTACTGGATCGATCTTTATGAAATTTTACATGAGAGTTTCTAAGAATGATATCCCCGGACATTTTTTTCATTTTTTCGATAAATACCTTTGATGACGTCATATCCGGCTTTTTGTAAAAGTTCAGGCGGCACTGTCACACCCTCATTTTTCAATCAAATTGATTGAAAGTTTGGTCAAGCAATCTTCGACAAAGGCCGGACTTCGGTATTGTATTTCAGCTTGGTGGCTTAAAAATTAGATAATGACTTTGGTCATTAAAAATCTGAAAATTGTAAAAATAAAAATAAAATGTATAAAACGATCCAAATTTACGTTCATCTTATTCTTCATCATTTTCTGATTCCAAAAACATATAAATATGTTATATTTGGATTAAAAACAAGCTCTGAAAATTAAAAATATAAAAATTATGATCAAAATTAAATTTTCGAAATCAACTTAAAAATAATTTTATCTTATTCCTTGTCGGTTCCTGATTCCAAAAACATATAGATATGATATGTTTGGATTAAAAACACGCTCAGAAAGTTAAAACGAAGAGAGGTACAGAAAAGCGTGCAATGAAGCACAGCTCAACCGCTACCGCGCCAAACAGGCTCGTCACTTTCACTGCCTTTTGCATTAGCGGCGGACTACGTTCAGTTTCATTCTGTGAGTTCCACAGCTTGACTAAATGTACATAGTAATTTCGCCTTACGCGACTTGTTTACATTTAGTCAAGTTTTGACTAAATGTTTTAACATAGAGGGGGAATCGAGACGAGGGTCGTGGTGTGTGTGTGTGTGTGTGTGTGTGTGTGTGTGTGTGTGTGTGTGTGTGTGTCTGTCTGTCTGTCTGTCTGTCTGTCTGTCTGTCTGTCTGTCTGTCTGTCTGTGTGTGTGTGTGTGTGTGTGTAGAGCGATTCAGACTAAACTACTGGACCGATCTTTATGAAATTTGACATGAGAGTTCCTGGAAATAATGAATGAGTTTGGTCATTTAAAATCGGAAACTTGTAATTAAAATTTTTTTTTTGAAACGATCCAAAAATAATTTCATCTTATTCTTCATCATTTTCTGATTCCAAAAACATATACATATGTTATATTTGGATTACAAACAAGCTCTGAAAATTAAAAATATAAAAATTATGATTAAAATTAATTTTCCAAAATCGATTTAAAAACAATTTCATCTTATTCCTTGTCGGTCCCTGATTCCAAAAACATATAGATATGATATGTTTGGATTAAAAACAAACTCAGTGAGCTAAAATAGACATACAGAAAAGTGTGTTATCCTGCTCAGCGCGACCACTACCGCACTATTCTGCATGGCTTGTCGATTTCACTGCCTTTGCCACGAACGGTGGACTGAGGAAACTACGAGTATGTGGTCTTGGTGAAAAAAGCAGTGCGTTCAGTTTCATTCTGTGAGTTCGACAGCTTGACTATTGATGTTATCATTTCGCCTTACGCGACTTGTTTTAAACTTTCACAACTTCGAATTGTACTGATCTTGTCTTGATGAAAAAATATTTCTTTTGTGATTAAAGAATGTTTGTGTAACAAGCTGTCAATTTATTATTTAGATTTTAAAAGTTAGGTCTAGCGCAAAAACGCACCACGGTCCAAAAACATTCTGATAATCATCGGTCCACGGCTATCGCCAGTTTAGAATGAGACCCAAAGGGAAGTAACTCATTTTTGACCTGAGTTCAGGATGGGTCCAAAAAGTGCAATCTGCAAAATTAATTCTTTAAAAATCGCTCGCTCTTTACGTAGGGCACCTACGATGTTCCCGTTTGATGAGCGTTCAAATGGAAGGGTGTTTGTACTGTGTGTAAACTGAAGCCTGGCAGTATAGCTAACAGAGTGGACGGGAGCCAGCAGAACGCCTAAACCCTTCCTTTGGTCTTAAACTTCATCTTCATGAAATCACTCTTTATCTTGTGAAAATTCATCAGCATTCTGAACATTGCAGACGAAAGAGTTTACGGGACACCCCAGACGTTGTGGGAACTGCAATACACATTTAGGTTGTGCTGGGAAACTGCAATCCAGAAATTATGGAAACTGCACTGATACAGAAGCTGCTGTTCCGTGAAAATGCAATAGAAATTGCAAAAGAGAAGTTGTGGAAACTAAGATTCAGAAGTTGTAGGAACTGCCATACAGAACTTGTGCTGGGAAACTGCAATACAGAACTTGTAGAAACTGCAATACAGAAGTTGTGGGAACTGCAATAGAGAAATTGTGAGATCTTCTTTACAGAAGATGTGGGAACTGCAATACAGACATTTTTGGAACCACAATACAGAACTGACTTGTGCCGGAAAACAGCAATAGACAAGTTGTGGGAACTGCAATAAAGGCGTTTTGACAACTACAATACAGAATGTATGGGAACTGCAATACAGAACTTGTGCCGGAAAATTGCAAGACAGCAGTTCGGTGCGGGGAAATGCAATACAGAAGTTGTGGAAACTGCAATACGGAAGTTGTGGAAACTGCAATACGGAAGTTGTGGAAACTGCAATACGGAAGTTGTGGAAACTGCAATACAGAAGTTGTGGAAACTGCAATACGGAAGTTGTGGGAACTGCAATACGGAAGTTGTGGAAACTGCAATACGGAAGTTGTGAGAACTGCAATACGGAAGTTGTGGGAACTGCAATACGGAAGTTGTGGGAACTGCAATACGGAAGTTGTGGAAACTGCAATACGGAAGTTGTGGAAACTGCAATACGGAAGTTGTGGGATTTGCAATACAGAAGTTGTGGGAACTGCTAAACAGAAGTTGTGGGAACTGCAATACGGAAGTTGTTGGAACTGCAAAACAGAAGTTATGGGGACTGCAACATGGAAGTTGTGGAAACTGCAATGCAGAAGTTGTGGAAACTGCAATACAGAAGCTGTGGAAACTGCAAAAGGCGTCAACAGATACTACCGAAAATAACACCATTCCCTTGCAATTTGCTACGGGATCAAAAATGTATATGAGATAAGTTTGAACTCTGTCCTCAGTTAGCTGTGCAGCTCTGTACGTTCCACTTTCGCTGATGGCGGTTGTCGTAACGGACGTGCCGACTCACCAAGAGCGGAGATAAACGACTGTGCAATTATACCCCAGAACGTGCATGCATATTTCTGGTGTCTTCTCAATTAGCATAGCTCCGCAGTGAGTGGGTCTGGGAATCGGTTTCCATTCTGCGTCAAAGTTAAAGGTGCGGTCCTCCCAGCATACATGATCTTGTTCACCGTCACAGACCTACCTGGCTTTTACATGGGAATAAGAGCAACCTTTCACTTGGAAACATACCGAAAATCAACAGCATTGATGCATTCTGTGCAGAGTGGAATGTTTTTGCTGAATTCATTTAACAGATTGACATTGTTACGTGTGACTTGGTAAAATAATTCAATAATAAAATCCCAATCAGCACAGGTAGCAGCCAGGTGGTTAAGTTTAAAGATACTCTTGTTTTAGAAACACGAAAATGCCAAGCATGCATCCCCCAAAAGTGGCGTATGACTGCCTGAATGGCTGGGGTTTTACGTGTGTGCCCGTTTTTGGTCATACACGTAAAAGCTCACTCGTGCAAAAAAACACGAGTGAACGAGGGAGTTTCCGCCCATGAACGCAGAAGAAGAAGAAGAAGAAGAAGAAGGACATAACCTGCTTTGGAAGGGAACATGTGACAGGAAGAAATGTACCTTTAAATGCAGATCCCTTCTTATCTTTCCCACATCACCCAAAAGGGATCGATTGCCTGACAGTGTTTAGGGTGTTTTTTTGCTTGTGCAACAGGCATCAACTTTACATCGTTCTGGAGCTTTGCGGGAAAATTGCCAGAATTTTGAAATCTTGTTGTTTGGCACTAGGGACCATGGTACCAGTTTTGAGCGCAGCCACGCATTTACTTTCGAGTATTTCGCCAATAGCATGATTATTTGAACGCACACAAGTTTGTTTATGACTTCAAGATTATTTTCCTTATTGATTAACACAGTGCTTCTCAGTATCTGTCTGTGTCTGTCTGTCTGTCTCAGTGTGTCTGTCTGTCCCTCTCTCTGTGTTTCTTTATCTCTTTCTATGTCCCTTGTAGGAATCCTGCACTCTTTTCTAACACACACACACACACACACACACTCACACACCTCCTCATCCCCGACACACGCATAACTACATCAGCCAACGCTCCCCGAGTGTTGGCACCAGGGGCGTTTAGCGAATTGCTTACACTATTACTGCGATGAAGTTGTTCCCTTGAATGCAAGCCTCATCTCGCTACAGATCGATAAGGGAGCAACTCAAGGATATGCTGGGAGGATGGAGGAACACTGACGGTGTGTGTGTGTGTGTGGGGGGGGGGGGGTCATGTATAGGACGAGGATCGGGATGAGAGGGCAAAGATCATTGCAGCGGAGGAACAGGAAGGTCCCATGTCCGGAATAACTTATTTTATTTATCAGAGAGAGAGAGAGAGAGAGAGAGGGTCACACAGAGAGACAGAGGGCCAGAGAGACACAGACACAGACAGACAGAGACACAGACAGACAGACAGAGAGAGCTTCTTCGATTCTGATGGCGTGTTCCAAATACTGCCTTGACTGACTGCAATTAGAATATGCACAATGTCAAGCAGTGTATTACCTGATTTTTAAACAAAGGAACGGTTGTGTCCCGATTCCAATCCAGATCTTTATTCATCGAATGACTCTGTTCCCTGGCAACAAGTGGGTTTAGAACATGAAGTGTGTGCAACATTCAAGCTGTCTTTACATTACACGAGTTATATCAGCTCTAGAGCGACGTGATAATATGTATTTGACTTGAGGGCTGAAAAGGTCTTTTAATGGAATGAACACACTGAACTGACATTGTTCTAAGAAGAAGAATCCTAACAATCAGTAGTATCACCTTCATACAGCTAGGACACTAAACCAGTCGATGTATGCTCGGAAGTCCTGTGACTGAAGTACTGAAATGCGAAACTTATAGTATGTTCCATGTATAATGTTAACGCCATAGATCAAAGTAACATTGATGACATATCAACCGCTTTTGCTAACACTTTACAATACTTTTCTGTACAGAAAGGCATGTCTTTTATTGGCTGCCTTTTCCATAGAACACAAAAGAAGTTTTGCTGGGAGCCTGAGTCGGTGTATAACAAATCGATCTTGAAACGGGAACCTTATTCAAGCACAAAGTACCGCTCAGTAGAACAGTGACGGACAGAAGTACCATAGAGTAGCGCAAAGCGGAAAGAAAATGGATCCCAATCTCGAAGTCTGCCGTGGAATTGCAATGGAAGAATCTTGCCCCGACTCGCCGGCCAATTGATTCATGGAAATGTGTTTTGTGGCCAATGCCAGAAAGCGGCGCCATGGGTCGGAGTGATGGAAATTGAAGAGTTTTAGGTGAATCCTTCAGCCTGACGTGGACCTTCAACTGACGTCCCCCGGAAGTCTGTATGCGCGTGCGTGGCCTATACTGATAGAGAATTGGCTTTAAAGTCACCCAGAAGGCAATATTTAAGTCTGTGTGTCCCAAATTTAATAATAATAATAATAATAATAATAATAATAATAATAATAATAATAATAATAATAATGAGAGCTTATAATATAGCGCGAACCACAGTAAACTGTGCTCTCCGCGCTTTACATTTTAACTATGAATAAAAAATAAAAACATATTTAGGAAGCTGTTGTAAGTTACCAGAGTGTGCAGGTAGAGAGCACCATGCCAGTTGATTTTGTTTCTTTTTGTGTTGTTGAGTAAACAGAAAAGCCCAATTTTGTATTGGAAATTCAATTCATGCCGTAAATATTTGTTCATGTTCAAGGGACGTATGCTTGCATGCTGCATGTTTTGCTTTGTGCTGGCCGCGGACCTAGAGAGAATCAACTTCGCACACTAAACTCAAAGTCAGTGGCTTTACTCAGCAAATCACAGACGGACACGACATCGATGTAAGCACTCTCCGACAAGTCCACGTCAGATCCACGTCTTCTGTTAAAACAGACTAGCCGCTTGAGCTGTGAGTATGGCGCAGCTATCCACCAAGTCTGTCTCACAGGGGTCGAAGTCGTCATGAATAAAACTGCCCAATAATCCGGCAATGCCGAACACAGAAAGCCGACACTAGTCGCCGGCCCGGGCCCGCAAAGCTTGTTGCGTGTTGTCGGGGTAATAGTCAGGAATATGACCGTGGACTTCAAATGGATCGTGGCCGCAGAGGAAGACAGAGGTTTGGCCAGTTTTGTTGCGTGTGGTTATGGCAGTGCTGATGAGAGTACAAAATTAATCGAACTTGCCTTAAGAAAATTGAAGTCGTATGGTCGTTGGTTTCGCTGTGGACATGAATATTTTGAATAACAGATCATTCTCAGTGAAACTTTGACAACAAGGACTGACAAACGCTATCACAGGTTGGTGTGAGAGATTATGTGCGTATCGTTCAATTTCAAATTAACACCCAAAAAAGAATCAAAAGTAAAGTTAAATTCGAAAAAAAATCTTCTGTTGAGCACTCCGTGACACACAAACAACAACAACCAAACATTCAAAAGCTTTTGAAAGAGACTTGTTTATCAGTTTGTAGTGTACTGCACTGACTTGATTACTTGTAAGAATAATGTACATTATGCATATAATTTTCTGATTTATGTTACTGTGTCAGGCGGAGTTACAAAGAATCAATGATTTTGTTTGTGTTATAATTATGCTATTGCAATTCGTAGCATTATGTTATCTTTTGTAAAGTGAATCTACAACATCAACAAAATTTGAATTTGCGCCATCCTATCGCAACTCTAGCTAAGTATTACGTTAGGGACAGTTTTAGTAATTAAGAAATGTAACTGGTCTGCATATAAAAAAGAATTCGAGAAGCATCAACATGTAACCAATAGACATAGTTGTTACAGACAAACGCAAGCTTCTGTAAGTCTCTTGTTGACGGTGAACTTATCAGTCAGTATCATCAAATCTCAGAAACCAATCAGATATCCATACGGAGAAAACAAAAAGAATACAAGAACTTGCATTGGTGGTAGATGTCTTTTGTACCAGGAGTGTTTCCGGCAATTCGCGACTAAATGTGCCACTATTTTTTTTTACATCACATTGATGATTCATGCAATAGCACTATATCCAAGACTGGCGGCGACCCAGCACGCTTTTTGTAATGTTTTCCGCATTGTCGGTGTTAGAGCCACGAACAAGGCTGAATTGCAAATAAAGAACAATTTAGGACACAGCATACGTCTCTGTGTGCTATGGAATAATATATAATGTCAGTTGACTGCACTCGTACGTCACCGATGGGGTCAAAACTCTGCCTCTTGCACTTGGTTCAGTGTTGCGGCTAGTGTGCCATTGACTTGTCGTCAAGCAGGGATGTTGCTAAGATTGTGTGTGTGTTGAAAATTAACCAAAATGGACATGGAAGTGTTGGTAGTTTTCCGAAGCTTAAAGCATTGATTGTTGTCCCCTCTATCACCACCGTAAAAGAAGTTCGCCCGAAATGACGGCAGAGTTTTCGGCGAATTGAAAGAAGTGTTGACGTTTTGCCAACTGCCGCCAACAACGACATTCCTCAGTGCGGGTGAAGACTGAATGCGTATCTGTTAGTTTGGCTCTCTGACGGTTTTGTAGTCCATCGATGACCTTAGAATGTGTGACGCGTGTGACTGACTTTATGCTGACTCCAGTGGTAAAGATTATTGTGTAACCCTTCTCCCTGGGATTGTTGCATGCAGCAAGCAAAAACTGGACAATGAACATTTTCCATCCTGTCAGATTTTGAATTTTAAACGCACTACTTGCAATATAGGCTAAAACATCTCGTCAAGAATGCCGAGTTTTTTCTCTTGTACCGGTCATGCTCTTGATGAAAAAGAGGGTTTGAACAATCATTACGTGATCGTCGACTGAAGGACCACCAGGACACTATGTTTGGAATGTGTTGTGCCATTGTGTGAATACTACATTTCCGTAATACCAACTCAGGCAACGAGCACTTAAATTGTGTTTTTCAGGTGTGTGGTTTCACGTATCTCAGTGCAGTTAATGTCAAAACTGAGGATGTAAGACAAACAAACAAACAAAAACAAAACAAAAAACCGTCTTTGCGGGCAGCATTAGCCTGTGCCGGGTTTGGTGTTGAACTGTATAGGCGCTGTGTTGAACTGCAGATGGGCTGACATCAAAGTAGTGAAGGTAAAAGACAAAACAGAGTGTTAAAAGTGACCAACGGTTATAGGATTACAACGATGCCGTGCCTAGCGAGACTGCGACGGAAGATCTACACTCTGTGTGTGGTAGTCTTGCTCGCCTCCATCGTAAAGCTAATGTACGAGTTCCGCACCGCCCAGCGTGCGAACCACTCTTTGAACCGCAAGAACAATCCCCCTCCTCTTCCTCACTCCCGTGACCCGGGGTCAGCCCTCTCTCGTCGCTCCGACACATTTTGGACAGCCTCCAAAGAGCGCCCCGGGAGTCACGTGGCTCGCGCTGACACGAAAATCAATAACGATAACTCTCACTACGTGTTGCACGTGCCCAGGGGTCGTTATGCTGCTGCTGCGTCACTTCCGGCCATAGCCAAGGGAGTTTACTCGGGGGTTGCTCCTTCTTGGGGGGCTGCCAGGCCGAACGGAACTTCTTTGCCGTGTTTGGTGGTCATGGTGTGCTCCAAGCCTGACAATACGGAGCTGCGTCTGGCGATTAGAAAGACGTGGGACTTTGAACTGGACAAAACCCAGGTTGTGGTGCGGTTCTTCGTGGGGCACGACGAAGCCTGGGATGACATCATAGAGCGCGAGCAAGCCTTACACAATGACGTCGTAATCACAGACTACATGGACACGTACGAAAACTTATCGTACAAAGTGCTGGCAGCAATGTCCTGGGCATTACAACACGTGAGGTCAGCGCGCTACGTCATGAAGACGGATGACGACACTTACCTCAACCTGCCTTACATTCTGCACGAGCTGCGGCGCAGCAACAACGTCATCAGTGACGCTACACGCAGCTACGTCATAGGCGCCGTGTGCGTGGATTCCCCAGTGGTGCGAGAGGACGGGGATAAGTGGTTTGTTTCCGAGCTGGACTACCCAAGTGACGTTTACCCCACTTACGTGTTCGGTGGTGCTTACGTCATGACGAGAGCAGCCGCTGAATCCATTCTTGCGGCGAGCCTGAAGGCGGATTATCTTCATTTGGAGGACGTCTTCATCACAGGGATTCTGGCCAGGGCAGCTGGAGTGGTCCATGTGTCACACCCAGGGTTCGCCTTCTGGACGTCAAAACGTCCTTCGTTTTGTGACGTCGTGACGGGACGTCGGCTGAGCGCCGTCAATATGACGTCAAAACAGTTCTACAACATGTACTCCGGAATTCACGCCATTCTGCGGACTGGAAACTGGACCAAGTGTGGATAAGGATGTTACCCTGTTATTTTTGTTGGTTATTTGTTTTGTTCGTTTTTCTTTGTTACTTTTTTAAATTTAGTCAAGTTATGACTAAATGTTTTAACATAGAGGGGGGAATCGAGACGAGGGTCGTGGTGTATGTGTGTGTGTGTGTGTATGTGTGTGTGTGTGTGTGTGTGTGTGTGATGTGTGTGTGTGTGTGTGTGTATGTGTGTGTGTGTGTGTGCGTGCGTGCGTGTAGAGCGATTCAGACCAAACTACTGGACCGATCTTTATGAAATTTGACATGAGAGTTCCTGGGTATGATATCCCCATACATTTTTTTTCATTTTTTTGATAAATGTCTTTGATGACGTCATATCCGGCTTTTCGTGAAAGTTGAGGCGGCACTGTCACGCCCTCATTTTTTAACCAAATTGGTTGAAATGTTGGTCAAGTAATGTTCGACGAAGCCCGGACTTCGGTATTGCATTTCAGCTTGGTGGCTAATTAATGACTTTGGTCGTTAAAAATCTGAAAATTGTAACAAATTTTTTTTTTATAAAACTATCCAAATTTACGTTCATCTTATTCTCCATCATTTGCTGATTCCAAAAACATATAAATATCTTATATTTCGATTAAAACCAAGCTCTGAAAATTAAATATATAAACATTATTATCAAAATTAAATTTTCGAAATCAATTTAAAAACACTTTCATCTTATTCCTTGTCGGTTCCTGATTCCAAAAACATATAGATATGATATGTTTGGATTGAAAACACGCTCAGAAAGTTAAAACGAAGAGAGGTACAGAAAAGCGTGCTATCCTTCTCAGCGCAACTACTACTCCGCTCTTCTTGTCAGTTTCACTGCCTTTGCCATGAGCGGTGGACTGACGATGCTACGAGTATACGGTCTTGCTGCGTTGCATTGCGTTCAGTTTCATTCTGTGAGTTCGACAGCTACTTGACTAAATGTTGTAATTTCGCTTTACGCGACTTGTTTTTTTTTTGTTTTTTTTAAACCTTGTGATATATTCGCAGCTAATGATTGGTTTTTTTATATTTAGTCAAGTTTTGACTAAATATTTTAACATCGAGGGGGAATCGAAACGAGGGTCGTGGTGTATGTGCGTGTGTGCGTGTGTGTGTGTGTCTGTGTGTGTGTCTGTGTGTGTGTGTGTGTGTGTAGAGCGATTCAGACTAAACTACTGGACCGATCTTTATGAAATTTGACATGAGAGTTCCTGGGTATGAAATCTCGGAACGTTTTTTTCATTTTTTTGATAAATGTCTTTGATGACGTCATATCCGGCTTTTCGTGAAAGTTGAGGCGGCACTGTCACGCCCTCATTTTTCAACCAAATTGGTTGAAATTTTGGTCAAGTAATCTTCGACGAAGCCCGGGGTTCGGTATTGCATTTCAGCTTGGTGGCTTAAAAATTAATTAATGACTTTGGTCATTAAAAATCTGAAAATTGTAAAAAAAAATAAAAATTTATAAAACGATCCAAATTTACGTTTATCTTATTCTCCATCATTTGCTGATTCCAAAAACATATAAATATGTTATATTCGGATTAAAAACAAGCTCTGAAAATTAAATATATAAAAATTATTATCAAAATTTTTTTTTCGAAATCGTTTTAAAAACACTTTCATCTTATTCCTTGTCGGTTCCTGATTCCAAAAACATATAGATATGATATGTTTGGATTAAAAACACGCTCAGAAAGTTAAAACGAAGAGAGGTACAGAAAAGCGTGCTATGCAGCATAGCGTAACCACTACCCCGCTCTTCTTGTCAATTTCACTGCCTATGCCGTGAGCGGTGGACCACGAGTATACGGTCTTGCTGCGTTGCATTGCGTTCAGTTTCATTCTGTGAGTTCGACAGCTACTTGACTAAATATTGTATTTTCGCCTTACGCGACTTGTTTCTTCTTATCTTTGGCCTTCTTATGATGATTATACTGCTGCTTCTCGAACAACATTCAACAAAGTTATGTTTAAGCAAAACGTGGTTCATTCATACAATCCTTGCAGGGTATCAGTATGTCTGTCAATGGAGAGAGAGAGAGAGAGGAAACGAGAGAGAGAGAGAGAGAGAGAGAGAGAGAGAGAGAGAGAGCGAGAGAGAGACAGAGACAGAGAGAGAGAGAGAGAGAGAGCTTGTGTATGTGCGTGCGTGCGTCAAGCATGTGTGTGTATGTGTGTGTGTGTGTGTGTGTGTGTGTATGTGTGTGTGTGTGTGTGTGTGTGTGTGGGTGCGTGTGTTTTCTTACAGTATTTTGAATTTTTGGTTCTCTTTACTCTGAATATAAAACAGCAATATCAGATCTGCTTGTTTGTATCAGTTTTCTTAATTGAACGCTGCTTTTTTTTTTATATATATATATATAGCATGACCCACTCGCAATCACACACACACACACACAAACACACACAAACACACACACACACACACACACACACAAACACACACACTCGCACACACACACATACACACACTCGCACACACACACGCACACCGCACACACACACGCACACACACACAAACAAACACACACACACTAACGCAGACACACACAGACGTGGACAGAAACACAGAGTTGGGGTGTGTGTGTGTGTGTGTGTGTGTGTGTGTGTGTGTGCGTGCTGTGAGTGTGTGTGTATGTGTTTATGGTGGGATAGCTCGTGTGTGTGGGGGGGGGGTGTGGGTGTGATTGCGAGTGGTCATGCCTATAACACAAATCCCGCAACGTTCACTTGAGTGAAAGAAAAACAAGCAGAGCAAAATTAAACACACACGCGCACATGCACACATTTACACACAATACCACTAACAAACACACACACGCAGAAAACACATACGCACACAAGGTTTTGTTATGTGTGTGTGTGTGTGTGTGTGTGTGTGTGTGTGTGTGTGTGTGTGTGTGAGTGTGGTACCGGGGCTTACGCGTTCATTTATTGGCAGGATCGCTTGACATCAGTAATCACATACTCACAGTTTTCCTTTGGACAATGACTTCTACTACTTCTTCTAATACCATGTCGACGACGACGACGACGACGACGACGACTACGACTACTACTACCATGTCGACGACGACGATGACGACTACTACGACGACTACTACTACTGCTACTGATAATAATGGTAAGAAGAACAAGTCGCGTAAGGCGAAAATACAATATTTAGTCAAGTAGCTGTCGAACTCACAGAATGAAACTGAACGCAATGCCATTTTTCAGCAAGACCGTATACTCGTAGCATCGTCAGTCCACCGCTCATGGCAAAGGCAGTGAAATTGACAAGAAGAGCGGGGTAGTAGTTGCGCTAAGAAGGATAGCACGCTTTTCTGCACCTCTCTTTGTTTTAACTTTCTGAGCGTGTTTTTAATCCAAACATATCATATCTATATGTTTTTGGAATCAGGAACCGACAAGGAATAAGATGAAAGTGTTTTTAAATTGATTTGGACAATTTAATTTTGATAATAATTTTTATATATTTAATTTTCAGAGCTTGTTTTTAATCCAAATATAACATATTTATATGTTTTTGGAATCAGCAAATGATGGAGAATAAGCTAAACGTAAATTTGGATCGTTTTATAAATTTTTATTTTTTTTTACAATTTTCAGATTTTTAATGACCAAAGTCATTAATTAATTTTTAAGCCACCAAGCTGAAATGCAATACCGAAGTCCGGGCTTCGTCGAAGATTTCTTGACCAAAATTTCAACCAATTTGGTTGAAAAATGAGGGCGTGACAGTGCTGCCTCAACTTTCACGAAAAGCCGGATATGACGTCATCAAAGACATTTATCCAAAAAATGAAAAAAACGTTCGGGGATTTCATACCCAGGAACTCTCATGTCAAATTTCATAAAGATCGGTCCAGTAGTTTAGTCTGAATCGCTCTACACACACACACACACACACAGACACACACACACACACACACACACGCACATACACCACGACCCTCGTTTCGATTCCCCCTCGATGTTAAAATATTTAGTCAAAACTTGACTAAATATAACAAGTCGCGTAAGGCGAAAATACAATATTTAGTCAAGTAGCTGTCGAACTCACAGAATGAAACTGAACGCAATGCCATTTTTCAGCAAGACCGTATACTCGTAGCATCGTCAGTCCACCGCTCATGGCAAAGGCAGTGAAATTGACAAGAAGAGCGGGGTAGTAGTTGCGCTAAGAAGGATAGCACGCTTTTCTGTACCTCTCTTTGTTTTAACTTTCTGAGCGTGTTTTTAATCCAAACATATCATATCTATATGT
This sequence comes from Littorina saxatilis, assembly GCF_037325665.1. Lineage (NCBI taxonomy): Eukaryota > Metazoa > Mollusca > Gastropoda > Littorinimorpha > Littorinidae > Littorina > Littorina saxatilis. The sequence goes on from NC_090246.1 coordinate 22,876,697, forward strand.
TTTTGGAATCAGGAACCGACAAGGAATAAGATGAAAGTGTTTTTAAATTGATTTGGACAATTTAATTTTGATAATAATTTTTATATATTTAATTTTCAGAGCTTGTTTTTAATCCGAATATAACATATTTATATGTTTTTGGAATCAGCAAATGATGGAAAATAAGATAAACGTAAATGTGGATCGTTTTATAACTTTTTATTTTTTTTTACAATTTTCAGATTTTTAATGACCAAAGTCATTAATTAATTTTTAAGCCACCAAGCTGAAATGCAATACCGAAGTCCGGGCTTTGTCGAAGATTACTTGACCAAAATTTCAACCAATTTGGTTGAAAAATGAGGGCGTGACAGTGCCGCCTCAACTTTCACGAAAAGCCGGATATGACGTCATCAAAGACATTTATCCAAAAAATGAAAAAAACGTTCGGGGATTTCATACCCAGGAACTCTCATGTCAAATTTCATAAAGATCGGTCCAGTAGTTTAGTCTGAATCGCTCTACACACACACACAGACACACACACACACACACGCACACACACACGCACGCACATACACCACGACCCTCGTTTCGATTCCCCCTCGATGTTAAAATATTTAGTCAAAACTTGACTAAATATAAAAAGAAAGATGAAGCAGGTCCCTGAATCGTCCTTCTATTCCATGTATTCACCCGCAGAAAAGCAACCGTTTCGATGATATTCACACACTCCGTCACGCAAAGAAGAGCAGATAATCTAACTGCACTATCTCACGTTCAAAGCCAGACCAGACTGCCATCGTCAGCACATGATCAAGCACAGGTCATACCTCAGTGTTAAGATAATTTGCTATTTTTGTCCCCAGTACAAAAGGCTATTTGCCCCGACCCCCATGCTTAATACAAGACAATCATGCATTGATCTCTGTCTCAGTCACAGCCTTCGTCATGTCTGGTCATCCCTTCGCGCTGGTTTCTTTGCATATCTCGATTAGTATCCATTAACACGGCACATTAGTGGGCGGTAGACTGACGAAGAGTTGTGCTGACAGTAAGTGACCAGTGGCTAATAGCATTGGTGGCGGAGACAAACAGTGAAGCAGATTCCATCGGGGGAAAAGCACACACAAAACACTGCCTTGGTGACAAAACGTGAGAGAAAACTTGAGTTGTTACCGTGCGGTTTAACATGTGTAGAGTTTTGCAGATTAAAAAAAATCATGTTGACTAACAGAAAGTCAGTTTGTATCCAACGATCATTAGAGGCGACGGGCGCAGTGGCGTAGTGGTGGTAAGACGTCGGCCTCCTAATCGGAAGGTCGTGTGTTCGAATCCCGGTCGCTGCCGCCTGGTGGGTTAAAAGTGGAGATTTTTCCGATCTCCCAGGTCAACTTATGTGCTAGTGACTTAACCCCCTTCGTGTGTACACGCAAGCACAAGACCAAGTGCGCACGGAAAAGATCCTGTAATCCATGTCAGAGTTCGGTGGGTTATAGAAACACGAAAATACCCAGCATGCCGCTTCCCCCGAAATATAGAGTGCTGTCCCTTCTGCGCCGAGCGGCGGCATTTCAGGGCTCTCTCATATTTCGTACTGTGCGCCTTGAGTCGCCTTGTGGTGAGATATGTGCGCGATATAAATTCTCGTATTTATTTATTTAATTTATTTATAATAACATGTTTAGAGTGTTGCAGGTGTCGAAAATCATGTTGACTAATGGAAAGTCACTTTGTATCCAGCGATCATTGGAGGCGAGTCAGTTGAAGCAGATTCTGTTGGAATAAACAATCACGGCCTTACGAAGCAGAAGAAACAGCTTTACGGAGTCTTTCAGTTTTACTGTTGGGATACATTCAGATTTCTATAAGACAGTTTACAGTTGCTTATCCACTATCTAAATTTACTACAGACATTCACACTCTTTCTTCTTTTTTTTAAAACCGAGAACAGAAGTCCTATGAGAAATTGTGATGACAGAACCGGCGAAAGCAGTGGGGATTGTGTTCGAACCCATGGATTTCAGTCCTCTTGATCTGTGCAATGTGATGAATATGAAAGGTGAGTTTATTTCATTTGCATGCAGTTTGTTTGTTATTCTTTGTTTTTGGTTTGTTTTTCTTAAAAATAAAAAATAAACGAAAAAACATTGTATGGGAGG
>NC_090246.1:22883837-22896337 GCF_037325665.1 Littorina saxatilis
AATACTGAAAAACAGCCCTAGATGTTTATATACATTATCACATTATCACTAAAACAACAAATACACTACATGTAGCCTACTGATGGACTGAGAAAACAAAATCAGGGGTTGTATTTCTTGAAGAGGTGCGTTTTAAGTGCTCGTTTGAATGCTTGGGGTGACTTAGAGTGGCGGATGTGAAAGGGGAGAGAATTCCATTGTGTGGGTGCGCAGAAAGTAAAAGTGCGTTGTCCGTTTGTTTTGGTTTTTTGGAGTGAAAGCTAAGCTACAGCTTCAGCGATGACTGCATTTATTGGTTGATAAAATAAGATACACCTGTACGTACACGACGAAAATACAGTTTAACGACCTCTCTGCTTAGAGCAATTTGGGTCAAAGATATCAGAGCCGAAGCTCTACGATGTGTGCCTGGGTGAAGATGAGCAACAAAAAAAAACAAAAAACAAAAAAAAAAAACTTTTACTTTCCGTAATGGAAATGCTGGAAGAACAGGATTTAAAATCAATTCCTTGCAGGAGATACACGATTGTAGAGATTTATTCTTTCATTCCGAGGCAGAAATGCTTTTGTATTCAAGAAACGTGGAACGTTGCTATTCCGGAAGGGAATTGATTTGATTTGTTGGTACTTTAGAATAAAATTGTGAAAAGTGGCATCCGACTGATCATGGCAAAGGAGTGAGTGTCAGACCAAGGAGGGTCGTGGTGGAGAAGCTGAGGCACCCTCTACGTACTTGTGGATTCGGCGGCTAGTCAACTGGCGAAAAGCAAACCCGGTCCTCCCTAGGACCTATACTGGCCGGTTAAAAACATATGTACAGGGCTGCGACTTTATGTCGGTTTATTCATCAACGCCTTTATGGCACCCTCTGTCTACAGAGGCATGGGAAGGGGATCAGGTGAGGGGGATCAGGTGTCTGTACGTACAGAGATGGACATTAACATTTATACTCAGGAGCAAACCATGGTCTGCCCGTTAGAAACTGTTACAAACTTGTTTGTTGTTGATACGCCGTACTGATTGATTGATTGTTCTGTAATACATTAGTCCTTAAGTCTCTTGAGTATTGCATAGCGAGTATCCAAAAGCTTATTCTAGTATTTACTTCTTTTTCATAACTAAACTTCTTGCTGGCACTCTCACAAAAAAGTATTCTTACAATCCTGTACAATTCTTTGCCTCGATCGAATATACTATTACGATAAGAGCACCCTGGGTACACACCGATTCAAATCGAATGAGCTTTAGACTAATAACCCCCCGCGGGTTAGGGGGAGTCCCATATTGGTTGGGACGAGAAAGAATTTACCCGATGCTCCCCAGCATGTCGTAAGAGGCGACTAACGGTTCTGTTTCTCCTTTTACCCTTGTTAAGTGTTTCTTGTATAGAATATAGTCAATGTTTGTAAAGATTTTAGTCAAGCAGTATGTAAGAAATGTTAAGTCCTTTGTACTGGAAACTTGCATTCTCCCAGTAAGGTCATATATTGTACTACGTTGCAAGCCCCTGGAGCAATTTTTTTATTAGTGCTTTTGTGAACAAGAAACAATTAACAAGTGGCTCTATCCCATCTCCCCCCTTTTCCCTATCCCATCTCCCCCTTTCCCCGTCGCGATATAACCTTGAATGGTTGAAAACGACGTTAAACACCAAATAAATAGTATTCACTAACACAATTATACTACGAGCATGTACCTGTGGCGGGGGCTTTGAAGCCTTGGGAAATACCAGTCAGCGGGCATTCTGTCTTTAAAATAGATTTCCCCATAGCCAAGCCCCCCCACATGACGTCACTTCAGTCTCGGGTCGCGGTCGTCGTCCCGCCAACAAAGTTCGACAGCTGAAACACGCATACCGTGGGGTCTGTCCTAATGTCACACAGCTTGTGTTCTTCTTCACTCCTTCCTTCTACACGGATGTGTCTTTCCCTGTGCTGAGTATTTGAACGGCCCAGGAAAGACACTGGAATAGTGTGTGTTTGAAAGTGTGTTGTCACCGGCCATCAAAGAGCAGCCAGTGAGAGGATTATAGAGGACTGTGTTGGGACGGCGTGTGATTCAGTCACTCATTGAATCAGTAATCCGCCGGGGTTTCACTGATTTGACTCGCCACCCGTTTGAGCCGTTTCATTGCTTCGTCGGTTTGGGGTTCCTTTGTGGGGAGACACTGTGTCGTTCGTGTCGTCGTGTAAAATAGGACAATAAGGGACATAACTGCATAACCGTGTGTTCGACCTTGCAACCTCCCTGATTGTGGCGATTGGCAGGTACACATTGTGCATCTGCCAACACTCGGAAGGCTGTCTGTTGATTGAATGACTAGAGTGCTGACGATGTGTGTCATGGCAGACAACTTGCTGTGTGGCTGCTGTAGTGTTGAAAACTGCAACACATACCACGAACAGCCGAAGTGTCAACTGGTTAGGCGCATCGCTTAGCACAGTTGTCAGGCACAGTCACGACCGTGTAACACGCCGAAAGGTCTTTATCTTTGTGTGTCTGTGTAAAGGGGAGGAGGACAAGAGACGACGACTTTTGAAAAGCGTCCAGCCCCCAGCCCCCATTATCAGCAAGCATCGCACTGACCAGGTAAACAAAGGACTGGGGCGTGTGGACATTTTTGGACACACACTTGACTGTGACACTTCCAGTAGCCGTGTAGTGTAGTGTGCACACATCCAGTAGCCTTTAAATTTTGGTGTACACACATCCACTTCGTTCTGAGTCTGAGGCAAGAGAAACTATAGGCTGAGGAGAGAGCACCGAAAGTAACATAATATTTAAAACACACAGTAACTACACCTGTAGTTGTGTGTATAAGACCCCGCTGAAGCGAGGGCTTACCAAGACTACAGACAGTTGATCTATTAAGAGTATGACTCGGTGATTTTATTAACCAGTGACAGCAAAAAGAACCAGTTGCCTTCAAGTAAGACTGGTTTCGACAACTAATTCACATCAAACAGAACCAGTCACCTGACATAGAAGTGATTTCAAGTTCAAAAACTACATATTGACATCAGACAGAACCAACATGGCGACAAGTAGATTTTCTCCAGATTCCAGCGCAGGCCCGAATATCCTGGACAAACTGAACATCGGGCGAGCAACCAAGAAGCAGCAAGACTTCTGGTCAGCACGCACTCCGGACAGTGTCGATGGTCACGGGCATGGAATCAACCCACCTGATTCTAACAGTGGCCGCCAGGATCGTTGGGATCGTAGAAGGACAACCCCCACCCCCACCACCACTAGCACTACACACAGTAGCAATGCTACAACAAACGACCACGACCAACACAACAACAGCAGCAATAGTGCCAGTGGAGGAAGGACAAGAATTGATTCCGGAGGTGATGGAGGTAAAGAAACCGCTAAGATCCGTTTGCCCAAAGGGTCAGGAAGCAGCACTGATGGCACCAAAGACGTTCATGATGGTGATGGGGATCATGATAATCACGAGGATCATGATGATCACGAGGATCATGATGAGCATGGTCGACAGCATGATCACAACACGGACCACGAGGGATTCTCCTGCCAGCCCACGTCTAGTAAGTGTCTGTGGTACTGGTAGTGTTAAGGAATGCACCCTATGCAAATTTATGGGTATGATGATGCTGATCTCGCACACGGGATGGTGCCCTTTACTGACAACGATGATGATGATGATTATGATCATGAAGATGATCATGAAGATGATCATGAAGATTATGAAGATGATGATGACACATGTTGATGGTGCACTTTACTGACAATGGTAGTATTGATTATGATGCTGATGATGGTGGCGCATGCATGTTGATGGTGCACGTTAGTAAAATAGATGATGATGATGATGATGATGATGATGATGATGATGATGATGATGATGATGATGATGGTGATTGATTGACTTTTGTTGATTGCAATATTTCTGGGTTTTGAGAGGGGGGAAAAGACGGAGGCTAGGGATGTGGTGAGTGGGAGGGGGAGGAGTACGACACTTCTACTTTCGTACTCATCTGAAAGTGATCTCGTCGCTCGAAATAGTCATTATGAGTAATTACTACCCCATCCTATTGTTTCTTTATATTACTGGTGATTTAAAACAACATACTGTAACACGGCGGCCACCGAAAAGAATGACTGAGGTCCCAACGCTTTGTGATCAAGTGAAACCAGATACACTCGCTCAAATGTTTCCGTGTTACACTTTCAAAGAATGAGAAAAAGCCTTTTGCCCTGGGCCAGCTGTTTCTCGGTATACATTACTTATTAGGAAGTAATGCATGCAGTGTGTCAGTCAGCTTTGCGATCACTCGCGCAGAAAAATTCCTTGTTATTTACATGTAGGATCTTGATGAAGAAACGCGTTAGTGTGGAGATGTTGGGGACCAGAGAGAAGCCTGACACCATTAGAGGAGGAGAGTTGTCTGTACATGTGTGTGACGGTCTGAACTTCAGTGGTGTTACTGGCAGTAACACCCACGTGTAGATTGTGTGCAATCCTAAATCGGTAACTGTGACACCGCAGTAGGTTTAACACCTCACCCTATTCTGAAGCGAATATGGATCGATTAATCCTTTGACTGAGAAGATCAACTTTAGGAAACAAGAAAAATAAAATAAAAAGGACAACAACACCGACAACAACAACGATAGCGACAACTGCATCAACGCCAGCGACAACCACACCAGAAATGGGGATGTCAGCAGAATCTCCTTCAGCAGAGATATCTAACAATAACCTAGGTTCGGAATCGAGCTCCATTCTGGACGGACTGAACATTGGCCGTAATTCCAGCCGGCAAGGAAAGCCTAGAAGTAGAACCCGCATACGTCCTACTCCTAACAAGGAGAAGGAGACGTTCTCCTGTCAGCCTGCGTCTGGTGAGTTTCTTTTGTGAACATTTTGACCTGTTTAAAAATTGTATCATCTTCGTCAATCAATTTCCAGTATACTCACTGCGCTTCTGTTCTTTAGTTAAAATCCTACCACACACACACTCACATGCACACACACACACACACACACACACACACACACACACACACACACACACACACACACACACACACACACACACACACACACACACACACACACACACACAAACACACACACACCCATACACGTACGTGCGAACGTAACTTGCTATTTCAGTTTTTTCTTAAATGACATGTTTTACGAAATAGAATGTATTTTAGAAAAGCCACTGGAAACACTAGCAGGCACAGCAGTCGGCATGTCACTGTCAGTCAGTTCTCTCTCGCGATGTGGTTAGCAAATTAACTTTGTGTTTTTAACCTTTAGTTTTCCCTACTCTGTTATAAACCGGGACTCGGTAACTGTTAAACTGAGCAAAGGGACGTTTCTAGCACGACAGAGTTGATACTTTGGCCAGTCACTTTTTGGCTAATCTGTGTATACATGTGTAGGTTTCAACAGTTTAACAAGGAAAACAAGACGTGATATCATGAATTGAAGGAAACACGCAGTGTCAGCCAATGAAGTTCTTCGTTAGTTGTCTGTTTCATACAGCTGCATTTAACTACCGGGTAAACTGCATCTTCACTCCTGTGTGTCATTATACTGGCTGGGGACTAGAGATCCGTGACAAGGCCTTTGAAACTGAAAAGAAATTACTACGGAGCATCACTGTTTTTACGGAAAGCGGCATCGCTGCCACATTAACCACAGCAGCTTAGACTACCGATACCTTATCCACAAATGTGTTTCAAGTGCATACAACAATGTGTATCGACCGTGTGTAGAACGAAAAGGCAACAGTAGTACATCACATATTTCAGCATTTCTTCACAGGAGTATTCAAGATTAGCAAACCATGATGACTGCAAATAAAACGCAGAACAACCAGTTTCTTACTCCTTCTCGGATGGACACCCCCACCACTAGCACTCATAGCCATACCATGTCCAAAGACCACGGGCAAACCATGGCACCTGGAAGTAGGAGCCAAGAAGACAAGGTTGCTACTTCATCCCGTGAAGACACGAACACTGAACGCGCCGCGACCACCGAGATCACGCCAGAAGAGGACCGCGACAGCCTTAACCATGGTGCCAGCAAGACTGGAGGGACATTTGAAGTTCATGAAGTGGGCGACATTGTGATTAGTCTGCCGGGTGAAGAAGAGACACCGACTACTGAGGGAACGTCCAGAAGGAAAGGCAAAGGCAGCAAAAACCGTGGTGGTGATGAAGACGATGCTAGTCACAACGATGATGGCGATCAAGACAAAGGTGGCGGTGACGATGATGATGAGCACGGACATCGCAAAGGACTCTGCGAAGGAGGAACGTCCAGTAAGTTTTGTTGGTGTACTGCAAATTCTTTACGAAGTTTTGTTACGCACTAAGATTACGATTCATGTACCAAAAAGAATTAAAAACGTGTTGAGAAAAAAAAGAAGAAAGATTACGATTCAAACACAAACCGTATTTAATTATAAAATCGTTGTATACCACTACACCTTCACAGGGTGTATATTTGATATAAACAGGTAGAGCTCGTTCATTATTGCTACACACTGAATGCTACCGTTTGTATGAGGATGTTTGCTAAGGATATTACTATCTAGACCTAGAGTCACCGGTACAAGAAGCTTTCCAGAAAGCAAAAAGAAAGTTTGATTCCGATGACAATTAAGGCCTAAAAAAAGAAGGGTCTGTAGGTCGGTATTTGTTTTTTGTAGGGATTAAAGTCTGAATTTTTGTTACACGGCCGCATGTGCCTTTTTACTGGCTGTAACTCTAGGGAGCTGTGTTCCCTGAATTTCGTGCAAGAGTAGCTTTTCTTTTAAAGTCTGCAAAAACAAGTTTTGTCATTTTTCTTTCTTCCTTTCTTTTGTTCTTTTTTTCTTTTTTCTCTTCTTCTTTCTTTTTAATTTTTTTTTGATTGGTCAATAAAAAAAAGTTCTGGGGTCGGGAGGTAAAAAATAGGGTCGGTCTGGGAATCAGAAACACAATTTTGTTAGGACATGCTTAGTCATAATTCTTACTTTCCTTACTTGCGTTTATTTTATTTTTTCTTATTTTTTTAAAAATTATTTGCGGCGAAGTAAACTTACGCTGTTACACTGACACGATATTCCTGTGAGTTTGTGCTTATTTTGTTTAGCAAGGGTTAGCATGATGAGGTACATAATGTTTTTGGATGTAATAAGTTTTTTGCTGAAAACGAGAGTGCGTAACAGGCTACGCGACAGCAGTAGGCTTACTCCTTTTGCCGGGTTATGCACTGCTGTTGATGAATATGACCACACTCAACGATTCTTCATGATCGTGTAGATGCTCACGAGGAAGAAAATAAACACAGACCAGTGAGCGAGACCAGAACACAAAGAGCCGTTGTTTTTCACTTCGTGATTCACATCTTTGTGCTTTGTAGTTGAAACCCCTAATAAGACCTCCAAAATCTTAGAAGATCAGGTCTGATAGTATAAGGGATTCTTAACATGAAGTGATAGGGAGGGGGTGGCTAAACATGGGTTGTAGTGAAGAACATAAGAAGGATGTATTACTGTAGGCTTTCATACATAAACGAGTATAATCCAGGGTTTCGTCTTGATGTATGCTTACTGACGGTTGACAGTCGCTAGCTCTGGTAATCTTCCAGTAGGTATTAATTTAGTTTTACTAAAGCCTGCTGGGACACAAGTAATGGGTTAGTGCATTTGTAAACAGGAATTGCTTGACAAGTGGCCCCCTTCATCCCCCCCTTCCTCGTCCTGATATGGCTCTGCGTAGTCGGCTGGACGTTAAGCAACAAATAAACAAACAAACAAACAAGTCGCTAGCTATTGACTTTCCGACAGCTACATGCTTACAGAGTTGATACTTTGAACTAACATTTTTGGACTGGACTGTTACTATCGTGAGAAAAAAGTCAATACATACGGAAGTATACCCCGTAGTGTCAGCCAATGGTCGACGCGCTTTGCGAGTTAAGTTCTCAGTTTTATATACATGCATTCCACTACCGGGTGGTCAACTGCACCTTCATCCCTGCGTGTCATTTCATGGGCTACTGGGGACCGGCGAAGAAGGCCTTTGAAATTGAGATCAGTTTATCGTTGAGCATCACTGGTGTTTGTGACATTCAAATATCAATGGAATATCGATCACGTCTATTCGTTTATTTTGGCAAAGGAGGTTAATTCCTCCAACTTTTGTGGGTAAAAATCGTGTGCATCGACCCAGTTTACAAAAAAAAACACCAACCAGCAGTAGCAGCCTCTGGATCGCATTACTCTACATTTCTTCACACAATCCCTGCAGGAGTATTTCAAATCAGGAAACCATGGGACCTAGTAGCGACAACATTTCAGAAGACCACGACGGCAGTAGCATGAATGTAGATCAGCGAACCACGGGACACACAAATAAGAGCAAGGAAGACAATGCTGTTCCTCCTTCATCACAAACCACCAGCAGTACCAACACCAGCACCACTGAGATCACTCCAGACTACCAAAACAACACTAGCCATGGTGCCAGCAATCATGCAGGGACATATGTTGAAGGAAAGGGCGACCTTCTTCTAACCAAACAGCCGGGCGAACAAGAGACATCGACCACTGAGGGCACGTCAAGAAAGAAAAACAAACACCGCAATGGTTCACGAAGAAGGCAACATGGTGATGATGAAGACGATGCTAGTCACAACGGTGATGGCGATCGAGACGAAGGTAGTGATGGCGAGGATGATGATCACGAACAACGTGAAGGACTCTGCGAAGGAAAATCGTCCAGTAAGTCTACTACAAATACAATACGAGGTTTTGTTTCACACTGAGAATAAGATACACAAAGAAAGAGAAAACAGGTAAAATAGTTGTATACCACTGCATACTTACAGGGTATATTTGATATGAACGGATAGAATCGTTGGTTGTTGCAGCACGTTGAGCGCTCCTTTTCGTATGAGGATGATTTGTTAGGATGTTGCTGTTTAGGATGCCAGGACTCTACACAACTCTCACTTGGTGCATGTTGTCTTATATATATATATTTGTTTATAAAGGATATTCGTAAACATCGTGCGAGTTAAGTATAGAACACCCTGACGAAGGCCACAAGGCCGAAATATTGATGAAAGCGTGAAGGCTTGGTTTGGTTATTTTTTTCTTATTTGTTTATATATTATATATGTATAGGTTACAACACGAGTGGTTTTTTATATGGCTTGTATTTCAGTCAAGACCCAGCGGATGAATATCATCGGGAGACACGAGCCTCTGGCGAGTGGCTCTCGATTGATATTCCCGCTGGGTCTTGACTGAAATACAAGCCATATAAAAAACCACGAGTGTTGTAATCTGTATATCCCATTCTACCATCAAACACAAAGTGTAGACTACTAGCGGCACTGTTGCGATCTGTGCAGGGTAAAACTGTTGCCAGCGAGACTTAGCCCTTTTGCAACCTTAAACTAAGTGACCGTCGCTGAAAAAATAAAACGAATGAGTGCATCGATAAGTACGCGGTAACACTACTTTCAGACCATTTAAAAGCTTTAAGTAAAGGTTCATAAGTTGCAAGAAAGTAATGAAGTCGAATAGAAATTAATTTAGTTGAAGCGCACAATTCTTTTGTTTTGCGTTTCAGGTCGGCAGAACGGGCGAAACGGGTTTGGGACCCACTTGGCTTAGGCCTACTCGATTCAGAATTGATTCCACGTTGTTTTTCTCGAACGTGTGTAATTAGGCTTATTGACAGAGAAGCAAATCTTAGGGAACAAATATGTAGGTTTAGATTTAACCATTTGCTCCCTATTTGAAATGTATCTACGTGATAAACTGTTTTGCGAGTGTGTTTGCATGGATGAACTTAAACTGGTATGGGTGAGAGGAAAACGCGACCGACACGTCTGTCACCGCCGATTGATTGCATTTTGAAGGAATATGACTGGATTACGGAAAAATATGTGGACTTACTGCAGAGCCAGGCAAAAGAGTAGACTTGCTCGCAAAACACGTGAAACAGCCGATGTTTGATAGCTGAAGGCGCACACCAAAACACACTACCGACAGATTCTCAAAAGTCGTCTGCTAAAGATGCAAGGGGAGGGTACTCGTGTTTTTGTTTTGGTTCGCTAGCATCTGGTTATCTTGTAAGTTGAATGTTCGTTTTTTTCGACCTGCATTGCTTTCATAATGAAAGAAACTTTTGCTTATTGCATCTCATACATCAGATCAGTTCTGAGATTCATTTTTGCGTGCAACTGATATGGTTTTCTGAGCCGTGCAATACGATTTTAGAACTTCATACAAATGTGTCACATTGTTCGGCGCGAGGTCAAAGGTCGGGAGGAAAGTAGTCCTTTGCCCAAATCGGAATCTGCACTATCATATATTTTTTGGAGTCCATGATGTATTTATTGAGCTATAAAAATACAACATATATACCCATACTGAAGTAACAGAGACAAAGAAGGGAGGTCATGGGATATATATATATATTCACACGCCCCTGAAGAAGGCCTGGCAACAGGTCGAACATTTGGGCTGCCACTTTAAATTCTTTGTTTGGTTTTTATTTTCCTTGATTTTGTTATTTATGTTATATATTAAACGCTCCGTTCCCTTTTGTGCTTTATTCATGAAGACTGGATGACAGCAATCATTTATGCAGAAAACATAATTATGGAACGGGCAGGCCCAGGATCTAGCGAGAGAGAGTGAGAGAGAGATAGACATAGGGAGACATAGAACACTTTATTTTCTCAACGAGAAACTCAGGTGTGGTGTATCACACACACACACACAATATTAAAAAAAATATGAAAATAAAAATTCTACATTTTTAATGATTATATCTAAAGTGAAAAGAGAGAGAGAGAGAGAGAGAGAAATAGAGAGAGAGAGAGAGCACACGTTTGAGGAATTCTGAATACACCTAAAACTAAGCGTCATACTAGCCTTGAAATTCAATCTATCAGCAAATAACCAAAAACTAGCAGAAAATCATGAGCATTGAAGCAAAGCACACACACAACAATAGGAGCTAGGCCTATCATTACAGTTTAATGACTGCTGATTCATATGCATTAAGTGTCAAAAAGCTTTTGTAAAACTGTTTATCATAAATTAACATAAAATGTGGGTGCACGCCATATCGAGCGTGTTGTGAATGTAATGGTGAAATTAGTTTTTTGCCTGTAATGGTTAACACTGCCGTATCCATTTTTATGCAGGGCTAAGATATATACAAATGTATACATACATGTATCATTCTGATCATCATCGCTCCACGGCTATCGCCAGTTATCTCTCTGACTGGACGCAAAAGTCCTACGCGAATCTATCAAAACAAGAATACAGAGTTATCTCCCATATGTTGTTCGCGAGACGAAAATGATTGCAGATTGGCCGACTTCGACAGTGATCTCCGTTCTGTTCTTCACAGTTATAATAAAGACATCGTTCTAAGGTCAAAACAAGTCGAAATTTTGGGACTGCTGCCGGAAGGAGACCGTAATATATGGTTTCATCACTGTCAACTGGTAACAGAAAAAATCGTCTGCTCCAGCGAGCGCCGAAACCAAACAGTTGATTATCACGTGACACTTTTGTCATATTTAGAGTTGTTTGCACAGTAAATACAGCCGCGAAAAATAGCTCGCTTGAAACTGTCTTACATATCAATTCCTTTGTAAATTAAAAATTACACAACACCATGAAAAATCATTATCGACGATCGCGAATCTGCTTATATTCATAACACATTACGAAAAGATCTAAATATGTAAAAAATCGATTTCCTCGCCAGACAAGAAAAACCAAGGCATCCTGTCAGGGATAGAATGAGCCGAACTCATTTTGACCTGAGGTCAGGATGATACATGTATATGTGCTAAGTTATGTTGGCCGAGTAGCATTTCAGAACGCCTAACATATCATTCCATGTCACGAAAGCTATATATGTACACCGCCTCAAATCTGCCCAGGATTTTACATGGAATGAGAACCCCCCGCGGGTTAGGGGAAGTCCCATATTGGTTAGTGTGTGTATTTGTGCGTGCGTGCGTGCGCGCGTTCGTGCGCGCGTGCGTGCGTGTGTGTGTGTGTGTGTGTGTGTGTGTGTGTAGGCGTTGCAGTTTGTGTGCTTGCGACATTTTAGCACAGTCATGTGTGCATGTTGGCCTGCGTCATACATGTACAAAGATCACTGAATTTGTCAAAGGAGCAGTTTGCTTTTCAACTGTTCAATACTATTTCAGTGAATTTACACGGAAACTGGAAATGCGACCAGGAAATTAAATATTTTTTCATGTTCATACATGGGTCTTAATTTCATGCGAGAAAAAACATCATAAACTGACGAACACTAATCTCTTTAATGATTTTATTGGTTTAACCATGCCATCTTTTTAATTTATGTTTGTGTGTAGAACTTCAAACCAACAGCTAACCCCATGACGATGTGGGTGGAAACTATGTTCCCTCACTAAGGATGCAATTGCGTAGGAGTATGGGCTGCACAATGGGTAGTGA
>NC_090246.1:22901337-22916337 GCF_037325665.1 Littorina saxatilis
CGTTGACCTGGGAGATCGGAAACATCTCCACCCTTAACCCACCAGGCGGCCGCAGCCGGGATTTGAACGTACGACCTTCCGATTGGGAGGCCGATGTCTTATCCACTAGTCCACTACGCCCGTCATCCGCAGCGGAAGACATCACCAGTTGATTCCTTATCATCACGCACAGTATTGAGACACTGACTCCGGTCTTGGTCCTGCAAGCCCATTAGGCGATCGGGGACGTGATTGACACATCGCCGGAAGGAATCAGTGTGGTCAGTTAAGGTTGCATGCTGGGAGTTCTGTGTCCAGTTGCAAGGAGGTGACATCTGTACGATGGGTTCGAACCTCGGCCGGGTCATACCTAAGACTTTAAAATGGGCAATCTGGTGGCTGCTCCGCCTGGCGTCTGGCATTATGGGGTTAGTGCTAGGACTGGTTGGTCCGGTGTCAGAATAATGTGACTGGGTGAGACATGAAGCCTGTGCTGCGACTTCTGTCTTGTGCGCAGTGTGGCGCACGTTAAATGTCAAAGCAGCACCGCCCTGATATCTTTCTTTCTTTCTTTCTTTCTTTATTTGGTGTTTAACGTCGTTTTCAACCACGAAGGTTATATCGCGACGGGCCGCCCTGATATGGCCCTTCGTGGTCGACTGGGCGTTAAGCAAACAAACAAACAAGTCGCGTAAGGCGAAAATACAATATTTAGTCAAGTAGCTGTCGAACTCACAGAATGAAACTGAACGCAATGCCATTTTTCAGCAAGACCGTATACTCGTAGCATCGTCAGTCCACCGCTCACGGCAAAGGCAGTGAAATTGACAAGAAGAGCGGGGTAGTAGTTGCGCTAAGAAGGATAGCACGCTTTTCTGTACCTCTCTTTGTTTTAACTTTCTGAGCGTGTTTTTAATCCAAACATATCATATCTATATGTTTTTGGAATCAGGAACCGACAAGGAATAAGATGAAAGTGTTTTTAAATTGATTTGGACAATTTAATTTTGATAATAATTTTTATATATTTAATTTTCAGAGCTTGTTTTTAATCCGAATATAACATATTTATATGTTTTTGGAATCAGCAAATGATGGAGAATAAGAAAAACGTAAATTTGGATCGTTTTATAAATTTTTATTTTTTTTTACAATTTTCAGATTTTTAATGACGAAAGTCATTAATTAATTTTTAAGCCACCACGCTGAAATGCAATACCGAACCCCGGGCTTCGTCGAAGATTACTTGATCAAAATTTCAACCAATTTGGTTGAAAAATGAGGGCGTGACAGTGCCGCCTCAACTTTCACGAAAAGCCGGATATGACGTCATCAAAGACATTTATCAAAAAAATGAAAAAAACGTTCGGGGATTTCATACCCAGGAACTCTCATGTCAAATTTCATAAAGATCGGTCCAGTAGTTTAGTCTGAATCGCTCTACACACACACACACACGCGCACACACACACACACACACACACGCACATACACCACGACCCTCGTTTCGATTCCCCCTCGATGTTAAAATATTTAGTCAAAACTTGACTAAATATAAAAACCATCTGTACGAGTATTCACAAATCTGGTTTTACTTCTCGAATCTGTCAGGCGACCGGGAACGTGATTGACACATCGCATGAAAGAATAATTGGAGTCTAATGTTTATTCTTGGAGTGCTGTGCCCACGTGCAAGTAGACTACATCTGTACGAGTATCCACATATCAGAGCTAATATTGGCACCGTGCCTACATTATATAACCTTGAGGTCCCGCTGCGTGGAGTAGTACGCGCCAGGTTACTCATCATATAGGATCCGCAGCATTTCTGCAACATGCCTTCCAAGACAATATGCGAAAGATTTGACACAGGTTTGATATAATTTGTCTTTGCTTTTTTTTCTGACAGAAAATTCTGTTGTATCTGAGACACAAAACATACAAGCTAGTGGGCGTGTGTCCATGGTGAAACATGCTTAACTTGAAGGTCGTAGACCCCTCTCAAAGACGCTTTCTGTTATACTTTTCACTTCGGGCATCGGTAATGTCATCCAACCATTTCCAACGCGATGGGTTTGAACGTGCTAAACAAACATCACTTTGAATATATTTTGTTAAATTTCAATTTACTTTTAAATATTGGAAAGGAATCCACTTACAAGTAACTCTCTAAGGAATACAGCTGATATAGCTACCTATTTACCTGTGAAACTATGTAACTATCTCTGCCCACAGGCTGTGTACAGAGCCAAACATTTTCCGTGTCATTTGAAAACATGTTCTGGGTAAAACTCTGTTTTTGCATACGTCAGTCAATGAATGCGTCTACGTGCTGTCTGAAGACTCAGTTACTTATTCATTTAGAAGTGCACTAATACATGTACACGTAGTTTTCTTTCATTTACACATTCGATTTGCTTGCTTTACCTGCAGAGTTTAAAAAGGCACCAAATATTGACTCAGTTTCCTTATACTATACGCCCTCTGCACTTTCCTCTCACTCTTCTTTTACTCGCACCGTCTTTCCATTTACAATCGAAAAGAGCCTACACTCCTGTTTTGTGGTTATTTCAATTGTATAATGTACATTACACATGTGAGCGTTAAGCCAACTCGTACACGGCTTGAACTACAACTCCTTTGCCGATGACACGCAGCCCCAGAACAGCGCCAAGCCGGAGGACGTTGACCATCTCCTGGGATCCATCTCCAGTTGTTTCACTGAAATCAAGAACTGGATGACTGAGAACAAGTTGAAGCTGAACAGTGAGAAGACGGAGGCCCTTCTCGTTCGAACACGACAGAAGATTGCTTCCCTCACTGTGACCGACCTCCAGCTGGATGACGCGACTGTTCCATTCTCCCCTGCTGTCAAGAGCCTTGGCGTCTTTCTCGACTCCACTCTCTCAATGCAGACACACATCTCCTTCATCATCAAGACCTGCTTTTTCCACCTACGACGCATCGCCTCCATCCGTCGCTACCTCACCCACGACGCCTGTGTCAAACTGGTTGTCTCCCTCATCTTCAGTCGTCTGGACTACTGCAACTCCCTTCTGGCTGGCCTCCCCGCCTTATCCATTCATGGCCTACAACGAGTCCAGAACGCTGCTGCCAGGCTGACGTTGAGGAAGACGAAGCGAGACCACATCACCCCCCTACTTCGCTCCTTGCACTGGCTCCCTGTCAACACCCGAATCTCCTACAAACTGTCCACTCTGGTCTACAAGTGTCTCAACGACTCTGCTCCCGAGTACCTTCAATCCTCCCTGGACCTGTACACCCAGCCCTCCGACCGTCCCCTTCGTTCTGCTGCTGACCCACTCCGCCTTCACATCCCTCGCTCGAAACTCGCATCTGCTGGTCAGCGTGCATTCCCCTCCGCGGGCCCCTCCGTCTGGAACTCCCTGCCGCTTGAGTTTCGCCAGAGCCCCTCTCTTGACGCGTTCAAGAGTAGGTTGAAGACTCAGTTCTTCCCGTAGCTGGCTGCGACTTTCATGTTCGACGTGATGTGTTGTGCCCCAAAAGACATTCTTGTGCTATGCTCTGTGAGAGGTGTTTTCTTTGTGTTTAATATTATTTTGTTTGGACCTAGCTATTGATGTGTACATTGTTGTTAAACAGTTGTTTGTTGTATGTTTATCAGGGTTTGCTAGTGTGTGATAGGGTTCGTGTCCGTCTGTAGATGTTAGTTTCTTTGTTAGTCCTGTGTTGACAACTCTTCGACAAGCGCTTAGAACTGTACCCACGGAATACGCGCTATATAAGCTTCATATTGATTGATTGATTGATACAGCTGTAGGCGTTTAAACTAAACCTACTAAATTGACCCTTTTCCTAACGCTCCTTTTTATTTATTTATTTTTTATTTTTTTGCTTATTCATTAATTTGTTTATTTATTTATTCATTTATTTATTTATTTATTTACTTATTTATTTATTTCAGTGTTTCAAATAAATGGGTTCCTTTACTTTTATTTTTACATTTAGTTAAGTTTTGTTTAGTTATTTATATCAATCATTGATTATTCATCTGTTTGCATGTGTGCTTTAGTCCAAACTTCAAGTTGAGGCCCTGCAGCCTTGCTTTCCTGAAAAAGAGTCATAAATCCACGACTGTGGCGCGCGCGCGCGCGTGTGTGTGTGTGTGTGTGTGTGTGTGTGTGTATGTGTGTGTGTGTGTGCGTGCGTGCGTGTGTGTGTGTGCGTGGTGTGTGCGTGCGTGGTGTGTGGGTATGTGTGTGTGTGCGTGCGTGCGTGTGTGTGTGTGTGTGTGTGTGTGTGTGTGTGTGTGTGTGTGTGTGTGTGCAGTCACATGTCTACTCGGTGACTCTTGACCGAAATTCAAACTTGGGTTTTTCCTCTGTGCAAGAAGGAAATTGCTACAGTGAACAACTTTGAAACTTGGTCACAGACCACACATTTCTCTTAAACCTAGTGTGTGTCACATCTGTTTTTGGTGACAATCTAGCTGGACACCCTTCGAGTTTATATTTCCTGATGATCAATGGACCAATTATCACGTGTAAGTAGGAGTAGGGTTAAGTTGATCCAATCGATGCTCCTTCGTTTGTTTGTTCAAGTGTTTTGAACGTTAACTAGTTGATATGCAGTCGGTTCTCTCCAGTTCTACACTGAGAGTTGCTTTGCAGCTTGTGCCTGCAAAATAAATTTATGACGGGTGACCACCCACAACCCGCAATAACGTTTGCGTATTTCAAGACTTGGTGTGTGCGTGCTTGTGACAGTTTATAGAGTTTCGCGCGCGCAGACGCAATTCTCCTGCTCTTGCGTATGAATAAGATCCTATGTGTATAGTGGCCCGTATAGTATGCGTGTGACAAATGCGGAAATCCTACTTTCCGCTGAGGCGAAAACTGTCGACGCTCTGACGTCTGAAAAGACTCTGACTCAAAGTTTGATCGTGGACCATCCCTTTCCGCCACTAATGTCTGCCAATATGTTGTGTGAAAAGTGACTTCGGGGTTTTCGTTCAGATTTGTGTTCTGTGGCCAGATCATTCTTAAGGCGGTGTGTGAAGAAGTGTACGGAGAGACGCATTATTTTAAGGACAATGGTTCTGTGTTCACCTGAGTGGAGAAAGGAACACGACCATGGAGGTGCTGTGCAGTGAATGGATTCGTTCCCTTGTGTGTGCTCTCTCTCTCTCTCTCTCTCTCTCTCTCTCTCTCTCTCTCTCTCTCTCTCTCTCTCTCTCTCTCTCTCTCCTTCTCTCTCTCTCTCTTTCTCTCACTCTCTCTCTCTCTCTCCTTCTCAGTCTCTCTCTCTCTCACACACACACACACACTCACACACACACACACACACACACACACACACACACACTACACACACACTACACACACACACACACACACACACACACACAACTGACACACATGTACACATACACACGCTGTGAAGTAAAGACAAGTTCGGGTGAATGAAGTTTGATTCTGTCGCGCCGAGTCACGTGAAGAAAGATTTTAGTTCGTCCCACTGGGCGTGTCATAGTTAAACTTTATTCACGATATGATGATGACATATATATTGTTTTGTATGACACGTGTCAGTGTAAATATCGGTATGTTGTACAGGGCATTGCAACGCTTTGATTACATACTCTTAGCCCACATTGCACTTTGCTTTGTGTGTACACAGATAACCTTATATTGACGTTATGATGACATATTTCTTGTGTGACACATTTCAGCGTAACTACCGGTGTGTTGTGTGGGCCATTACAAAGCTTTGATGAACTCTTAAGCCCTCAGTTGCACTTTACTTTGTGTGTACACCAAAACAAAACACCGTATATATTAAGTTCACGTTATGATGACACATATTTCTTGTGTGACACATTTCAGCGTAAATACCAGTATGTTGTGTGGGCCATTACAAAGCTTTGAAGAACTCTGAAGCCCTCAGTTGCACTTTACTTTGTGTGTACACCCAAAAAAAACACCGTTATGTTGACACCAGGATATATTATGACAGTAAGCGTAGAGTGCTGCCCTGTCACGTAGTCTTAAAACCAAATTGGAAATCCATAGCAGCATCATTATAATCATTCTCATCTCATTAATCATCCAAAATTATAGACACATATTTCTTGTGTGACACATTTCAGCGTAAATACTGCGTGTTGCTGCACTGTTGGAGACTTGACACTGTACACTGCTTTGATGCACACTTAGCCTGCAGTGTACTTTGCTGTTTGCGCACACATGTATTGTTGATCATTTCCACAACATGGTGGATTTAAACTTAGTCTTGTCTCGCTGGAGTTGTAACTCCCACGTGCTCTTGGTAATGTTTCAGGTCAGCACAATATCTACATCCAGCAACACCTGGAAGAGCTGCAGAAGAAGTGTGACGAGTTCCACGAATGTACGATAGAGTTGTACAAAGCTGAGAACTTCCACCGTGTGTTGGCTGGCGAGCCTATCCAGCTGAAGAACATCTGCGGGTAGGTACTCGGTATACGTTTGGTCTTTTGGTAGCTCAGTAAAACGAGTGAGTTGCCAACACCGACATGTTTTAAATGCGAGCGTTTCACTCTTTTTCAAAGCTATTGAGGATTTGCCATTGTTTTCGTCGATCTTAGCTTCGATTTAAACATACTCGAAACTCGTTTAGTGCTTTGGTGACGGTCAGTCAATCAGTATGTGTGGGTGTTTGGCTGAACTGGGGCAGGTCCTGTTTAGTTGAGCAAATGTTACTAATTACATCAGTACCTGTGTGCAGTTATGTTAAAGTCACAAATAGTCTGTTGGGGAACTTTAGATTCACAGGTACACTAGCTAGACTTGGTGAGAGGTAACATCTGTGAGTATAGAGGTGGGTGATGTTGATTCAGCGTCACCTGCAGGAAGGTACACATTGGAATTGGCGAGAATCATCCCATGCATCGTCCGTGAGGAAGTACAAGATGACATGTGAAAGTCGCTCAAATAATATAGACCTTGAGTTGTTTGTAAGCCGTACACTCGGCACGGTTGGCCTAGTGGTAAGGCGTCCGCCCCGTGATCGGGAGGTCGTGGGTTCGAACCCCGGCCGGGTCATACCTGAAACTTTAAAAATTGGCAATCTAGTGGCTGCTCCGCCTGGCGTCTGGCATTATGGGGTTAGTGCTAGGACTGGTTGGTCCGGTGTCAGAATAATGTGACTGGGTGAGACAATGAAGCCTGTGCTGCGACTTCTGTCTTGTGTGTGGCGCACGTTATATGTCAAAGCAGCACCGCCCTGATATGGCCCTTCGTGGTCGGCTGGGCGTTAGGCAAACAAACAAACAAAATCCGTACACTGTGGTACGAGGTAAGTTTTAGCTCAGAAATGTCTTTTGTAGCTACACTTGGGTTGGGGTTGGTGACATTCAACTCAACAACTTTGTGAATCATTATTACACTTTATGTGAATTCATTCATGTCAGCTCTGCAACATCAGCTTGCAACTTAAGGCTAGACACTTAGTTAATTAGATATGTATTAATTATGTTGACTTTAGATAATTAGTCATGTATTAATTATGTTGAACCCGTCGACATCTGCGACCAGCTGACTTAGTGAAAGTACATCCAGCTTTCTACTTTCTTACTTTGAGGATGAGACTCGGAGAGTCGCTTGTTTATGTCAATGCTTGTTATTCTCTCAGGTGCCAGGAAACTGCTTTCGTATAACTCTCACTTTCTCTATAAGATTATTAGATTAGACCCTCTTTAGGGCGAGGGCCAGACATAAAAAGGTAGATCACTGCTTACTTTATTTCCCTCGTTAAATAAAGAATTCTCAATGTCATTGTCTATTACACAGTGTCGTATGCATTCAGAGTGCTTCCTTCCCTTTGTTTTTCATATTTTTCTAATTTCTTGTTTTTCAATGCCAGGTTGATGTACCCAGATGGGGAAGAGATGTACAAGAACGGGAACGAGTCGGTCAAGTGTTCTCTGAAGGAGCGAGCTGCAATTCGGCAGGACATTGGCCGCCGTCTGTCCACTGATATGGCCAAAGACAAGAGCGAGTGGAAGCAACTCAACGAGTGCTTGAAAGAAAACCGCACTGCCGATGAATCTGATATCGACACCCTTTGTGGGTAAGTGAGTCAAATGGAAGCCTGCTAGCATTTTTAGAGATTGGTGCCCACAGGAAAAAACTTTGCAAATGTTGAAAATAATGTTGAAGCAGCACTGAAACCTTCACAGAGAGTAAAAAATAATTCACGTATACAAAGATTGAAAACTTCCCTTTACCTTACTTTAAAGTTTGAGCGAAGCTGTACAAGAATGTAATCTCATTCTTCATAAATGAACAGACTAGCGACGGGTGTGAAATCAAATGACTTATGTTTCTCTGGAGGAACCTGTTAGATTCCAACTTTGCCTTAGTCACGTGTTGTATTTGACCCCTTTGACTAGCTCAGCGAGTTTGATGCGTCCTGTCAAGAGAGACAAATCTATTTTGTAAGTCTGTCATTTCATCCATATTGCTGTGTGTGTGTGTGTGTGTGTGTGTTTGCGTGTGCGTGTGCGTGTGCGTGCGTGCGTGCGTCTGTCTGTCTGTCTGTCTGTCTGTCTCTTTGGCTGACTGTCTGGCTGTGTTTTTGACACAGGCGTACGAAAAAGGAAACGAGTCTTTGTGGAAATGGTCGTATCCACAATAAGGCTGAAGAGTTCTTTAACCATGAGATGGAACACCTGCATTGCTCCTGTGCTGCCATAAGGGAACAAAAACCAACTGAAGGTACATGAACCTGACTGACAGCACTAACACAAAGAAATATTAATTCCATATGGTTCTTTGAACCCTTGTGTTCCTAACGAACTTTCATATTTTGTAACATTGTTTCTCTTGCTGTAAGTTTAAAACAAATGGTCAAGGAATAGACTGATTGCTTTGTGATACTTTTCAACACAATAAATCGCTAGCCCAGTCGTCTTTGTTTTGGAATGTTCTGCATTTAGGAAAGAACTGGTGGAATGCTCACCTCCACAGAAAGAAACAAATAAAAGGATTTAGAATATCCCATTTTAGAGTATTTAAGGCGGGCACATGTTAATCCTATTGACTGGGACAGCAATTGCAGTCCACACAAAAAATGCTTTGTTACCGATATCACGAATCTGCATTGATTATAATTAGCCACCAGAGCAGGACAGCTCACAATAAAACTAAGAGCCGGCGTGTTTGGAGCCTTGTGATTGCCTGTTGTTAAGACTCCAGAGTTTACCAAAAGAGTACGGTTTGCTGGATTACCCATTCTTCCATGCCTTTTATGCCTTTATCTTAATTGGTAGCATTGTCTGTGTGTTTATCAATTGCAGAAAGTTCGCCCAAGTTGCCCCTGAGTATAAGGATTGCTGTGGTGTCCGGAGTGCTGAGCCTCATCGTCATTCTCTTTATCGTCGTCATCGTTCTTTGCATCAGGCACCGCAAGGTCAAGAAACGCCTGTGAGTATCAACAGCAAAAGTTAAGAGATCCTGAAACTACTAGGCAGGAGAAATCTCCACTTCACAACTGTGACTATTTAGAGATTTAGTACGTACAAGGAAAGAGAATTGTTAGCCTCAAATACTGTACTTTTCAGAGAGCCTGCACGACTACTAATCGCAACCCAAAAAGTTCACCTTTAAGCCTGAGGCATTCAAGAGAGCCCACACCGACTGCTAGGAAAACAAATAGTTCCCATTAAAGCTTCAGACATTTCAGAGAGCCTACATCAAGAATACACAAATCTACTTATTTTTCATTTCCCTTCCCTTCACTGTAATGCTCAAGCAACCGCTGACACTCAAGTATCGCCAATACCTGCACCAATACCTGCCCTTGATAACAGCCACATACCCAATACAACCTTAAAGGATCCCCGATAAGTTCCTACTTAACTCACCTTTTTCACATTCTGTCCTGCATATAATCCACCTTTTTCACATACTTTCCTACATATAATCCACCTTTTTCACATTCTTTCCTACATATAATCCACCTTTTTCACATTCTTTCCTACATATAATCCACCTTTTTCACATTCTTTTCTACATATAATCCACCTTTTTCACATTCTTTCCTACATATAATCCACCTTTTTCACATTCTTTCCTACATATAATCCACCTTTTTCGCATTCTTTCCTACATATAATCCACCTTTTTCACATTCTTTCCTGCAAATAATCCACCTTTTTCACATTCTTTCCTGCAAATAATCCACCTTGTTCACATTCTTTCCTGCATAATTCACATTTTTCACATTCTTTCTTACATAATTCACCTTTTTACATTCTTTCAGACATAATTCACCCTTTTCACATTCTTTCCTGCATAATTCACCTTTTTCACATTCTTTCCTACATAGTTCGTCTTTTTAACATTCTTTCCAACATAATTCGCTTTTTTCACATTCTTTCCCACATAATTCGCTTTTTTTACATTCTTTGCCACATAATTCACCTTTTTTGCATTCTGTCCTGCATAATTCACCTTTTTCACATTCAGTCTTTCCTACATAATTAGCCTCACCATAACGACCATCTGTTTACAAGGATCACTATTGGATTGTCCGATGCCGCTTGAGCTTCGCCAGAGCCCCTCTCTTGACGCGTTCAAGAGTAGGTTGAAGACTCAGTTCTTCCCGTAGCTGGCTGCGACTTTCATGTTCGACGTGATGTGTTGTGCCCCAAAAGACATTCTTGTGCTGTGCTCTGTGAGAGGTGTTTTCTTTGTGTTTAATATTATTTTGTTTGGACCTAGCTATTGATGTGTACATTGTTGTTAAACAGTTGTTTGTTGTATGTTTATCAGGGTTTGCTAGTGTGTGATAGGGTTCGTGTCCGTCTGTAGATGTTAGTTTCTTTGTTATTATTCCCCCCTCTGCTTCTTTACCTCTGTAAACTTGCAGAGCTAGTTATTTTTCGATAATGACCCAGCAACCAAACAAATAACGAGCCAGCAACAGCCTGAATCCTCGATAGTGCAATGGGTTGAGAAGCTGTTCTGTTTCGGTACTACTTTTGCGACTGAAAAGTTCCGAACGCTCTATACGTACGAAATATACATCTCTGGAGCAAACAATACAAACATACCGCATTTAAATTAACAACTACAGGCCTGAACACATGAATCTCCATATAAAATCCATGAGTTCGGTTGTTTTCTGAATCTAGATCTGCCGTGCACAACCCGTTCATCACAAGCAAATTCCCAAGGCAAGTAACTCATACTCTGGCGACAAGAGTAGTTCCCCTTCTTTTAACGCAGTTTCTTCGACAACACTGACTGCAATCCGACGGTCAGTTTTCAACAATATTTCATTTTATAAACAGATCACACGCAACCAAATGCACACATCTCATCAATTTAAACAACATAAAGCGGTTTCATACACTATTTTCCCCAGAAAACTGAACTTCATACAGTAATTAACGTTGGAACACGGGTGCAAAAGTTCGTCTGCTAGTCCCATTTGACGAAAGAACATTTACTAAGCGATACTAAAACATAAACAGAACACACAATATCTGCCTTTACCGCCACAGCAGAATAACAGCATATCTGTGTACTTGATTTTAGTCCAAAACAGGGAAACTGAAAAGAAGTGTTAACAAAATGGAATGATTTGCACGGAACTATACAACCGCGCATTAATCGATCGCCTGCGCAGGTTGACTGGTTGAGTGATTCGGATTCGATCAAACTTTCGCACAAAAACTCCTGGTTTTTTGGAATAACTGAAGAAAGGAGGAATAAAGAGGTTACACACCTCGTCTCAGTGATTATTAAAAATAATGGTCTCAGTTCGCGGTCATGAAAAAGCTCGCTGAAGCTCGCATTTTTCATGATCCGCTAACTTCGACCATTATTTTTAATAATCACTGAGACTCGGCATGTAACCTCTACGTCCTGTGTTGACAACTCTTCGACAAGCACTTAGAACTGTACCCACGGAATACGCGCTATATAAGCTTCATATTGATTGATTGATTGATGGGTGATCGTTATGGACAGGTTTGACAGTACATTAATGTAAAATGGCCGAGGTTTGCATTCATTCTGTTGACGGGATATTTGTTCAGATCCCAGCACCGCATGAAGTACATGCCGTCTCCCCATGATGAAGGTTCTGCAATCTATCAGGAGATCAACGACTGTCCACCGGTGAGTTATTTCAATCATTCAAGTGACTTTAAATGCACTCCACAAAGCTGCCTCACAGCCCCCGAACGCTCGTAGTAGTTGGTTTGAAATTCAATTAAATCACACAACAGGAATTCCATAACTGTACAAAACTACATTCTTTTTTTCTGCCTTTAAAGGAATGGGCTATAATGGCAATGATGAATCAGTCCGTCGCGATATAACCTTGAACGGTTGAAAACGACGTTAAACACCAAATAAAGAAAGAAAGAATGAATCAGTCTTGACTTCAGCGCGAGAAAAAACAAAACATTGATGCAACCTGCTTAGATTTATTCTGCCTTGTTTTAAAAAAATCATTGTTGAAGTCCAATTTCTAAGTTCAACTTCCTTGTGAAACAGGACAGATATAGGATATTACAATGTACTATCAAAGTTTGAAATACTGTGTTCAAGCAAAATACACGTGATCAAATGTTCTTCTTTTCTTTAATGCCCAAAAATCGACCCGAGATCTGTTTTCGTTCTGTGTATCGCACAGTCTTGTGATGTTTCTGGACACACCTATTGCACTTGCTCACGGGTTTTTTCCACTCCTTACAGGGACTTCGCAATGGAAAGAACGAAGGAAACATATCCGGAGGCTACCACTTCCTGGGCCGCGCCCCTTCGCTGCCAGAGCGCTACGTCAAACCTCAGATGGCCCGTTCTCGTAACAACCCCAACTCACCCGGAGAGGAAGAGCGCGAGTACTTAGAACCTCTACCCGACAGTGGCTCTGGGAGAAGAACATCCCCTGCAGCCCGCGCCAACATGGGCTACGGGGCTCCCAAGAATTTGGCAGTGGTAGAGCCCCCCTACGACCTGGCCAGGAACCCGGCCAACATGTCGCCTACGGACGGCAGGCCTCCCAAGGAGAGCAACTACTTTGAGCGACTACAGCCGATGAACAGCGTCGAGGATGACGGGGGCTACTCCACGCTAGGTCGTAAGCGCGTGCCGCCGGAAGAGGCGCATGACGACGAGGTGGGCGCAGAGGAGAGCGCTGATGGTCGCCAGTATTTCGTCCTGGAGCCCCAAGATGACGCCGCCTCTGAGAAGGACGCGCTGACCATGGTCAACAGTGACGCTAGTGAATTTTCGGGAGTTCAAACAGCTTTGTAGTGTTCTTTTATCAGACTGACCCAAAGCAGAAGCTTAAAACTGCTGGAGTCTCAGTATATCCAGACAGACCACGGAGGACAACAGAGCCATTGCGCGTGAACAGGTATTCCATGTGTGACTTGGTTTCTCTGTCAACACTGTTGCCAACATGCGTAACTGAGACCCCCCCCCCTCCCCCGCTCTGCTCTCCATAACAAACTTCTGTAAAACGGAGTTCTACTTTTATCGTCACATTAATTCACGAATCTCTGAACCTTGGGTGAAGAGCATAGAGTGTAGCAAAGTGTAGGACATGTGATTCCAGATGTGTTCACAGCAGCAGCGTAACGTGTATCTTTGAAAGGTTTTCTCGTGCTGCGTCTACATTCACTAGTACCTTTGTACGGCAGTGATACTTGCCAGTGCCATCCACATGTTTCCATCTTCAGTCTGAATTTTGCAATTCACCTAGATTCCTCGACACTACGTGTGTCTTGACGCCTCGTTTGATTTACAACTGACACTCCAGGAGCCTTCGTTTTCTTGTGGATCATAATTATTTTCATGTGTGGCAAAGCCCCTGTCCGCGTTCCTCCGTTTTCTGGTGAACAAAAAATTTTTTACGTGTGACATACCGTCTCTACACATGCCTTCATTTTCATGGAAACTACATTCTCACGTTTGGCATAGCATCTCTCGACGTGCCTTCGCTTTCAACTAAATCATATTTTCATGTGTGGTATAGAGTCTGTCCGCGTGCCTTTATTTTCATGATGACTGTATACATTGTCATGTGTGACATAGCGTCATTCGAGATGCCTTTGCAGTCAATTGTTCTGCACGACCTGCACAAAACTATCCCAGCGTATAAGTGTGACTGGAAGTCCGTGGATCTGAATGCATGCTGATAACTCGGTCCAAGGAGTGCTACGTTTGCCTTGACCCTGTACAGTTTTATTGTTTTATTGCCTTCTCTTTCGCGCTCCAGTTTAGCACAGTTTTATTGTTTTATTGCCTTCTCTTTCGCGCTCCAGTTCAATGACTAAATGTCGTCGCCTAACAGTAGTTGGAGCAGAGTGCCATCTCAAGTAAAGAACTCTACACTGCGCTCTTCCTTCGAGTGCTCTCATTCCAGGTTTTAGTATCTCGCAACTTTATATTTCTGGAATCTGAAAAAAATGTCACATTGACATATTTCTAGTGTTTCTCGTGTATAGGTTTTACCTTGTTGTTTTGTTGTTGTTATTTGTCGTGTTATATGTACTTGCGCATTGCACTCCTAGTCTCGGCTGCAACACTTCAAGTACATTTGTCATGCAACTGGACCAGGTGGTTTATTATTTTTATTATTATTGTGCTGCATGGCTACGGGTGTAATAACTTCATGGCCACACCAAAGGGGTTGTTGTTGTCCTCGTCATTGTTGTTGTTTATGATTAGCCTTCGCCATCAGTCCCCATCTATAGCAAACGTAATACTCAAATGTAAAATTGGTCATCCAAAATATAACATATAAAATCATGCTTAATTTACGATTTTCGAGAACACCAAGCATAATTGTCAAGTTGCAATAATATTACCACTGATCTCCATGCGGAACATATATCCGACATCACCCTTATACACAGAAAAGTCTACTCCTAAACTCTGTTTTCTAAAGTATTTATTCCACTGTACTAATCATTTTTGGTATGCTAAACGGTGCGCGAATACACCCACAATTACAAATATGTGACCAAAGATGGCAATC
>NC_090246.1:22918837-22926337 GCF_037325665.1 Littorina saxatilis
GATGTGAATGCGTGATGTATTGTGTAAAAAAATTCCATCTCACACGGCATAAATAAATCCCTGCGCCGTGAATATGTGCGCGATATAAATTGCAAAAAACAAAAAACAAAAAAACAAAATCCCTGCGCTTAGAACTGTACCCACGGTATACGCGCGATATCAGCCTCATATTGATTGATTCATTGAGTGTGTGTGTGTGTGTGGGTGTGTGTCTGTCTGTCTGTGTCTTTGAGTGTGTGTGTGTGTGTCTGTCTGTCTGTCTGTGTGTCACCACAGACGCTCCACCTAGAGGGTCCCGGGATCCCCAACGTTAATGTCTGGGGGTCCATGGACCCCTTCAGCGGAACATTAGACGGCCCGAAGACCAGAAGGCTCATATTCTTGCTTTCGGATTGCACATTTCTCGCGACACGTGATCTTTGGAGCGATCATTTCAATATAATGCCGACTTTTGGAAGTTCTCTAAACCCATCAATTAATATCATTGTCATATCAGTTAGATTTATTCCGTAAATTTGCATTGATACAGATCTGGCAGAATATTTTCTGAAAACAGTAGACAATGTAAACAGTAGTAAACGTAAGGAACCAGTGGTGGCATGATAACGGATATATATAGTGCTTGCCTGAACCCTATCTGTTCAGGTTTAGTGCGTCGCCTCGACCATTAAAAAGAGGGTACTGTCAAAATCGATCCGATAAAAACCAAAGTTCTATTGAAAATATCAAAAAAAATTCACAATTGGCAAAATAGAGCACCTTTTTATGGAGATAGGAAGATCCACAAAATTGAATGTTGATAATGTTGTAGTGTTCCGTTCGCCTTTATGTTCATGCGCCACCACTGTAATTTCTCAGGTTTGAGATAATAAAGTTGATTTGATTTGATTTGAATTGAATTAGCTAGCTGGTACCGGTAGTTTCGTGTTGATGTCTTTAAGCAACAACAACAACAAACAAGTCGCGTAAGGCGAAAATACAATATTTAGTCAAGTAGCTGTCGAACTCACAGAATGAAACTGAACGCAACGCAACGCAGCAAGACCGTATACTCGTAGCATCGTCACTCCACCGCCCGTGGCAAAGGCAGTGCCCGTGGAATTGACAAGAAGAGCGGGGTATTCGTTGCGCTGAGAAGGATAGCACGCTTTTCTGTACCTCTCTTCGTTTTAACTTTCTGGGCGTGTTTTTAATCCAAACATATCATATCTATATGTTTTTGGAATCAGGAACCGACAAGGAATAAGATGAAGGTGTTTTTAAATTGATTTCGAAAAAAAAAATGATAATTTTTATATATTTAATTTTCAGAGCTTGTTGTTAATCCAAATATAACATATTTATATGTTTTTGGAATCAGAAAATGATGGAGAATAAGATGAACGTAAATTTGGATCGTTTTATAATTTTTTATTTTTTTTTACAATTTTCCGATTTTTAATGACCAAAGTCATTAATTAATTTTTTAGCCACCAAGCTGAAATGCAATACCGAAGTCCGGGCTTCGTCGAAGATTACTTGACCAAAATTTCAACCAATTTGGTTGAAAAATGAGGGCGTGACAGTGCCGCCTCAACTTTCACGAAAAGCCGGATATGACGTCATCAAAGACATCTATCAAAAAAATGAAAAAAACGTTCGGGGATTTCATACCCAGGAACTCTCTTGTCAAATTTCATAAAGATCGGTCCAGTAGTTTAGTCTGAATCGCTCTACACACACACACAGACAGACAGACAGACAGACAGACAGACACACGCACATACACCACGACCCTCGTTTCGATTCCCCCTCGATGTTAAAATATTTAGTCAAAACTTGACTAAATATAAAAACAAAACAAAAAAAATTCCCTGCGCTTAGAACTGTACCCCCGGAATACGCGCGATATAAGCCTCATATTGATTGATTGATTGATAAGCATTTTGATCTGGAGATGTCAACTTTAGCCATAATTTGATCTGTACGCTGTCACAATGTTCTTGTTACGCCATACCATTCTGACTGACACAGATGTCGGTCGCGTTAGACTAGAGGTCGAATGTGGGAGATTTGGATTGCTTAATAAAAAGTCCTGTGTTTAAGCAACAATCCTGTGGATTGCTTGTAAACTTTCAGGATATCATGATTACAAACGAAGACGATTTGATGTAAAATGTTACTGGCATTTGAAACATTTGTTCAGAACATACGTCCCTTTCCGTAAAGATTATTTTTAAACAGAAAAATTGTGTTTGAATAAAATTACTGGTGTCAACTTCAAAAGCACGCAAGATAGCGACCCAAACCTACTTATGGAACGCGAAAGCTGAATTTGTATTACTCTATTAAGGATTGAGATTTTAGACTTACAATCTGTCACTGCTATTATTAAGACACAAAATTGTTACAACTTAAAACAAACATTTGCAAACAGACACGAAACAGAGGTTATATATGTCAACACTATTCATACAATATGACAAAGAACTGCAATACCTATACGGATATAAACCTCAAAAGAAAACATTGAACATCAAATGTCAATAAAAATCTAGGGGTAAAAGGTTGAGCAAATAGAAGTAAACAGAAACACACACACACACACACACACACGTACGCACGCACGCACGCATGCACGCTCGCACGTACGTACACACACACACACACACACACACACACACACACACAGCTACACACACACAGTTACACACACACACACGCACACACATACACACACGGACACACACAAACACACACACAATCACGCGCGCACACGCGCACGCATGCACGCAAGCACGCACTGATCTGGCAATTCTATACAAACATCAAGACTGATGCTGTGGAGGTGCACACTACTAGGCAAAACATGGCGACTGAAGGGGCATGCTCGCTCTTTCAATGATAG
Source organism: Littorina saxatilis (assembly GCF_037325665.1). Lineage (NCBI taxonomy): Eukaryota > Metazoa > Mollusca > Gastropoda > Littorinimorpha > Littorinidae > Littorina > Littorina saxatilis. The sequence goes on from NC_090246.1 coordinate 22,921,725, forward strand.
TTTTGACAACATAATACACAAGGAACTTAGTCGATAAATATCGACAGGGGGCCGACAAATGGTTTAAATGGGAAATGTGTGTATATGGGTGTGGGTTTGAAACAAACAAACAAACCAACCCTTGTGAACCCCGGGCCGCAGGCCTTCGATGTAGTGATTGAAAAAAAAGGATGTTCTCAAATGGTTCAATTCTCATTTGGTCTGATTCTCAAATGGTACCGGTATACTCCCCCCCCCCCCCCCCCCCCTGGCCGCAGGCCTAGGAGTAAAATTTTATAGACACTGACCTTCTTCCCAGGGGTCATTGACCCAGTTTTAGCTATGAGAGGTGGTTCGCCCAGAGGCTGTAGAGTATACTGGGGCGGTCTCTTTGATGTCTTGAGAGGAAACTTGGCCAGGGTAGTACATGCACCAGAACTGGTGGACACCAAGGACAAACATGAAATCGAAGCAGTTTGCTTTCAGAGAGAACGGTCGTCAGCAACTCAAACTTCTCTGTTTTCTTTTTTTTTTTAAATCTGACTTTCTTTGTGGCCCCCTGACTCCGCCCCCCTCCCTCTGTAAGGACCCCCCTCCACAAAGACCGATTTTTGTCAACATTTTAAAGGTCGCTAGAGAGGGGTTTCACTGTATGACCTAACCGCTGCTGGCAGACGGCCTCAATCTTCACGCGCAAAGACGAGATTAATAGGTGCTCGGTTTTGGTATTTTGAATTACATTACATTAAACCTTTGTTGGGTTTCATGGTCATGGCAACAGCCATAATAATATTACATGATGTATAATATCATATTTCAGCATATTTGAATTACATGTCATCATACTAAACTGTCATACATTTTTATTCCTACATTATTCTGATTGATCACAACCAAACCTACTATCATTGGACACATCCAAATGCAAGCGCCTGTTCTTGACAATTTCTCTCTGATCTAAATATAAAATCAGTGCAATTTCCTGGGTCGGGCTTTGCCACAGACACTCACGGTTTGGCCTGTAGGTAAAATGTACAATGTATTTTCTGATTTGTGCACAAAAGCTTTTTTTCTTTTTTCTTTTTTTTAACATAACAATGTTTAATGTCACTGTATGTTTAAAAGACCATGGTCATATTTGTAAAAAAAATGTTAAATTAGAAAATAAATAACATTTTGGTTCATGATTTTTCCTACACCTGTGCTAAAAATAAGAAATAAAAATGTCGGGTATATAAGTCACTCAAATACAGCTAGGTATGAATGGCTCGGTTTGAGTTTGTTGCAGTTGACCCTGCACAATGCGACATATCATGATTTTGTTGAACAATTTTGACGTCACCCCTCCCATAGGGTGACGTATTTCACAACTTCCTGTGTTACACAAACTCTGTGATGACCAATTTTGACGTCACCCCTCCCATAGGGTGACGGATTTCACAACTTTCTACAGATGAACAATTTTGACGTCACCCCTCCCATAGGGTGACGGATGTCACAACTTCCTGTGTACACAAACTGATGACGTATTTCACAACAAAATGGCGCTGCCCATGGTCAACCTCGAAACTATCCGTATAGAATGGGGGCGTCCTCGCCCCCATAAAAACTTTCCACATTGAAATGTACGGTATGTATGGGTCAGATGATGACAATTTCGGACACAGTAGTTGTGAACATTTCTCTCGAGTCATCTAATTCAAAATATTTGTGTGTGTGGACAAAATAATAATAATAATGAGGATATTTGTATGGCGCAAATCCTGATACAGTTCTAAGCGCCTCACAAAAACATACATAAATACATTATTCAGTACACAATTGAAAGAAACTAATACAATTTACAAAGTTTTCAATGCAGATTCATGAATTTTAAAATACAACGCACACACGGAAAAAGTTGTACATGAATAGCTCAGCCAAATTTACTTGTTATGGCGGCCAAATCGAGGAAATTCAGTGGCACGTTCTGAAAAGTAGGCTTACTAAAAGGTTGGTTTAAAAAGTCTACAGGACCAACAGTCCCTGGCGTAATTGCAGAAGATGCCATTCAACATGTGCGATCGCGAGTATTACATTTTATAATGCCTTTCTAAAGCACTGCTTATTGTTAGCGGGGACCCGAAATCCACGTTGCTTACGTTTTGTTTACAGAACATCATTTTCGATTCGTCCTTCACTTATACATAAATAAAATTGTCTGATCAGCAACAACAACAAAATAAAGAGAAAAACTTGATTAGTATGTCACACTTGTCAACAGATGCGGAATGTGTTCATTTTTCTGCATTATGTGTCAATGTGTAACTTACAAAACACTGTGTTTTGACCATTCAAAAGCGGCACTGGTGGGGGGGGGGGGGGGGGGGAGTGCAATGGTTGGTGTACACAACGTTAGAAAATAACCACAGCATATCTAACCAACCTCCACAATTTCCAAAATTCCTTTTACTGAGCTAACTTTTCACCCGCCGGAAACATTCTCGCGTCCTCTTCTCAACGCGTTACATACGCCACACAACATGCTACTTGGCGCTTGTTTTAGCCGACGTTTTGGGTGTACAGCCTGCATTTACTAAACAATCATTAGAGCACGAAAGATGGGACAATTTATTTGTAATTTTGACATACTTTGACATCACACACACAAACGTACGCACGGACACACACACGTACGCAAGGATACACACACACACACACACACACACACACACACACACACACACACACACACACACACACACACACACACACACACACACACACTCATATAGAGTCGTGCGCGAACAGGGAAATTTACTTTGAACTTAAAAGATTTGAACTTTCTCAAATGTTTCCTTGTTACTCATTTCACATTTGATGTATACTATTAAAACTAAAATTGTTTTAAAAACTGTGTCCTTGGTCCGCTATTTGAAAATCGTTGGATATGTGCACATATTAGGAAAGGATAGGCGTGTATCACCGCGCGTCGACTGCAGCCAATGGTTGACATAATGGTTGATATATATTATATTTTTCACGTGCAAAACGAAGTGAAATTGACAAGCCGGTAAAGCGCGGTAGCTTCTATTGCGATAAGCAGGAAAGTACGCTTTTCTGTATTCTTTTTTATTTTCTGAGCTTGTTTTTGTATTCAAACATAACATATCTATATGTTTTTTGAATCAGGAAACAATTGAGATGAAAGATAAAATTATTTTTTGGATCGATGACTTAAATTTTATTTTTGATTAGCATTTTGATATTTTTAATGACCAAACTTTTTAAATAATTGTTAAGCTTCGAAGCTGAAATGCAATCCCATAGTACGGGCTTCGTCAAAGATTGCTTGGCTGAAGTTTCAATTAATTTGATCAACAAATGAGGGTGTGACAATGCGGCCTCAACTTTTACAAAAAGTCGGGTATGACGTCATCAAGGACATTTATGAAAAAATGGAGAAAAAAATTCTGGGGATATCATACAAAGAAACCCTCATGTAAAGTTTCATGAAGATCGGTCAAGTAGTTTTCTCTGAATCGCTCTACACACACACACACACACACACACACACACACACACACACACACACACACACACACACACACATACACACACACACGCACAGACAGACACACACACACACACACACACACACACACACACACATCACGACCCTCGTTTCGATTCCCCGTCTATGTTAAAACCTTTAGTCAAAACTTGTCAAGGACTGATAGAGCCTGGATAATGTTCTTCTTGATTTGTCTAATTTCTGTTCATAATTATCACAGGTGAAGCAAATGGCATGATAGGAGTAAATACAAATGTACATGTAACTTATTTCAGTCTTAGTTGCAGTGCTGCAAAGCAAGCAAAACTGCATAAATCAATCTTCGTTCTTAGGCCTAACAAAAAAATAGGTGTGGTTACGGTAACCCGACCTACCCTATTTTTAGGGGCCGACCCTATAACTTTTTATTACATTTGTCCAAAAAAACAAAAAAACAAAAAAACTGAGTGCAGAAAACGCAATGAAAGCGACAGCGCTCGAGTCGCACACTTATTTCCCTGTAAAGTAGGTACACATTAGAAAAAAAAGTTTTAAAAAAAAAGTGATTGCCTACCTTCCTACCCTATTTTTTTTGGCTATGTTACCTTAACCACACCTATTTTTCATTTTTTGGGCCTTATCAAAACACCCAGAAAGCTCCGTCACCGAACACATTACTGAAAAGCGTACGAACGGAAACAATTTGATGAAAGTGGTACGAACGGACACATTTTGTCGTCAAAAGCAGTATGAACGGACACAAAACTGTTTTTTGCAAATTCAGTTCATCTTATGGTTCTCATCGTAGGTCCAATAGCACACGCATTCGTACTTTGTGCTATCTGACGACCATTAAAACACACAGAACTTGTAGTGGGGGCCTGTTTCACTCTGATCTAACAAATGTGTATGAACGCCGGAAACGCTGTTCGTGCGAACGGAAACATGCACTTTTGTTTGTATGAACGAAAACATCCTGCGGATGAACGGAAACATCCGGTGTATGAACGGAATCAGTTGACACACCGTGAAGAAGAAGAAGGGGAATAGACGATTTGATTGTCTTAACAGTACAGTGTATGCGAAACATATAAACAAACAC
>NC_090246.1:22931337-23026337 GCF_037325665.1 Littorina saxatilis
TCTAACCCTCTTACGTCATAATGTGACGTCTTCAAATAGTTTCTATCACACACGTCGAACACTTTTGACCGAGACTGACGTAATCCATAGACTCGGAAATGTTAAAGTTTCTATCACACACACACACACACACACACGCACGCACGCACGCACAGACAGACAAAGTTTATCATCGCATAGGCTACACTTACGTGAGCCAAAAACTACATAATTATTGACATCAGGCAGAACCAACATGGCGACAAGTAGATTTTCTCCAGACTCCAGCGCAGGCCCGAATATCCTGGACAAACTGAACATCGGGCGAGCAACCAAGAAGCAGCAAGACTTCTGGTCAGCACGCACTCCGGACAGTGTCGATGGTCACGGGCATGGAATCAACACACCTGATTCTAACAGTGGCCGACCTCAGTGGCCGCGGAGACGCAACCAGGATCGTTCGGGTCGTAGAAGGACAACCCCCACCCCCACCACCACTGGCACTACACACAGTAACAATGCTACAACAGACGACCACGACCACCATCACCACGACCAACACAACAACAGCAGCAATAGTGCCAGTGGAGGAAGGACAAGAATTGATTCCGGAGGTGATGGAGGTAAAGAAACCGCTAAGATCCGTTTACCCAACGGGTCAGGAAGCAGCACTGATGGCACCTATGACGTTCATGATGGTGATGGGGATCATGATGATCACGAGGATCATGATGAGCATGGTCGACAGCATGATCACAACACGGACCACGAGGGATTCTCCTGCCAGCCCACGTCTAGTAAGTGTCTGTGGTACTGGTAGTGTTAAGGAATGCACCCTATGCAAATGGGTATGATGATGCTGATCTCGCACACGGGATGGTGCCCTTTACTGACAACGATGATGATGATGAAGATTATGAAGATGATGATGACACATGTTGATGGTGCACTTTACTGACAATGGTAGTATTGATTATGCTGCTGATGATGGTGGCGCATGCATGTTGATGGTGCACGTTAGTAAATAGATGATGATGATGATGATGATGATGATGATGATGATGATGATGATGATGATGATGATGATGATGATGATGATGATGATGATGATGATGATGATGATGATGATGATGATTGATTGACTTTTGTTGATTGCATTATTTCTGGGTTTTGAGCGAGTTTTGAGAGGGGGGAAAAGACGGAGGCTAGGGATGGGGTGAATGGGAGGGGGAGGAGTACGACACTTCTACTTTCGTACTCATCTGAAAGTGATCTCGTCGCTCGAAATAGTCATTATGAGTAATTACTACCCCATCCTATGGTTTCTTTACTGGTGATTTAAAACAACACACTGTAACACGGCGGCCATCGAAAAGAATGACTGAGGTCCCAACGTTTTGTGATCAAGTGTAACCAGATACACTCGCTCAAATGTTTCCGTGTTACACTTTCAAAGAATGAGAAAAAGCCTTTTGCCCTGGGCCAGCTGTTTCTCGGTATACATTACTTATTAGGAAGTAATGCATGCAGTGTGTCAGTCAGCTTTGCGATCACTCGCGCAGAAAAATTCCTTGTTATTTACATGTAGGATCTTGATGAAGAAAGTAACGCGTTAGTGTGGAGATGTTGGGGACCAGAGAGAAGCCTGACACCATTAGAGGAGGAGAGTTGTCTGTACATGTGTGTGACGGTCTGAACTTCAGTGGTGTTACTGGCAGTAACACCCACGTGTAGATTGTGTGCAATCCTAAATCGGTAACTGTGACACCGCAGTTACATGACGTTTTAGGTTTAACACCTCACCCTATTCTGAAGCGAATATGGTCGATTAATCCTTTGACTGAGAAGATCAACTTCAGGAAACAAGAAAAATAAAATAAAAGGGACAACAACACCGACAACAACAACGACAGCGACAACTGCATCAACGCCAGCGACAACCACACCAGAAATGGGGATGTCAACAGAATCTCCTTCAGCAGAGATATCTAACAATAACCTAGGTTCGGAATTGAGCTACATTCTGGACGGACTGAACATTGGCCGTAATTCCAGCCGGCAAGGAAAGCCAAGAAGTGGAACCCGCATACGTCCTACTCCTAACAAGGAGAAGGAGACGTTCTCCTGTCAGCCTGCGTCTGGTGAGTTTCTTTTGTGAACATTTTGACCTGTTTAAAAATTGTATCATCTTCGTCAATCAATTTCCAGTATACTCACTGCGCTTCTGTTCTTTAGTTAAAATCCTACCACACACACACACACACTCACACTCACACTCACTCATATGCTTGGCGCTGGTGGACAATATTCACTTTTTTGGCCTAAAACACACTTTTTTGGCCAAAAACGTACATTTTTGGCCAAAAAAGTGTGCAAAGCTTTGGCCAAAAAAATATTTGGCCAAATCTAAAACATTTGGCCAAATCTAAAACATTTGGCCAAATCTTCACTTTTTTGGCCAAATGTTTGTTTTTTGGTCAAGAATTGTTTTGACCAAAACTTTCGTGTTGAAAGTTTTGACCAAAAAAAAAAGTTTTGGCCAAAACTTTCTTTTTTGGCCAAATCTTTGAGTACCCCTTGGCGCTGATGGACAATATTCAAAACAATGTTTTTTGGGCAAAACTATACTTTTTTGGCCAAAACTTTGCTTTTTTGACCCAAACCGGCGTTTTGGCCAAAAAAGTGAATATTGTCCACCAGCGCCAGCAAATACAAACGATTTGGCCAAAAAAGTGAAGATTTGGCCAAATCTTTTTTGTTTGGCCAAATCTTTTTTTGGCCAAATCTTTTATGGCAGAAGTTAGACCAAATCTCCCGTTTTAGCTAACAAAAACAGTTTTGACCAAAACTTTTACATAGAAAGTTTTGCCCCCCCAAAAAGTTATAGCCAAATTTATTTTATTTGGTCAAATGTGTGGTTTTTTGGGTCAAATCTTTGTCTTTTTTGGCCAAAACTTGCGTTTTTGGCCAAAAAAGTGAATATTGTCCACCAGCGCCAAGCATACACTCACATGCACACACACACACACACACACACACACACACACACACACACACACACACACACACACACACACACACGTGCGTACGTAACTTGCTATTTCAGTTTTTTCTATGGATGACATGTTTCACGAAATATACTGTTCAAAAAAAGAAACGCATAGTTGCTACTTGCCAAATTTGTTTTATTTTTCGAAAAAATTAACAGAAAATCCAATATTTAGATTATTTGTTTGAAATTTGGTATGGACACAGTTGAATGCACACACAGTTCATTTGCATCTTCAAATCAATCAGTCAATCAATACGATTGGGTGCCGAGGCTGTCAAGTCAGTAGGGGGTGTGACTGCCTTGAGCAGCAACAACTGCCCGGCACCTTCTGGGCATGGACTGGATCAGATGCCGGATATCTTGCTGTGGGATGGTGTCCCACTCCTCCTGAAGTGCCTGCAATAGATCGCGGTGATTTGCCGGCGCTTCTTCTCGCCTGCGCACACGTCTGTCCAATTCATCCCAGAGGTGTTCTATCGGGTTCATGGCTGGCGACATGGATGGCCAGGGAAGCACCTGGACATGGTGGTCGGTGAGGAACTGGGTGGTGAGTCGTGCTGTGTGCGGGCGAGCGTTGTCCTGCTGGAATATGGCATCCTGGTCAGCCAGAAGAGGAAGGGCGTGTGGGCGCAGAATTTCCTCCACGTATCGCTGGGCAGTTATGCGCCCTTGGACGTGCACCAGGGTGCTCCTTCCAGCGGTATTGATCGCCCCCCACACCATGACGCCTCCACCACCATGAACGGGTGCCTCATCCACACAGTTGGGCGCGTAACGTTCGTTTACTCTCCGGTAGACCCTCCTCCGACCATCATGTCGCTGGAGCAGGAAGTAGGACTCGTCGCTGAACCACACGTGTCTCCAGTGATTCCGGACGGTCCAGTGAAGGTGCTGGTTGCCCCCCTGCACTCGGTTCTGGCGATGGCGGCGGGTGAGGACAGCTCCTCTGTGAGGTCTGCGAGCTCTCAAACCAGCTTCATGCAGGCGGTTCCGCACGGTCTGATCCGATAATCGGTGTGACCCGGGGAGAGCCTGGACAGAAGATGAGGCCGACAGGAAACGATTCCGGAGGTGGCGGAGCCGTATGAAGCGGTCGTGAGCAGCAGTTGTCGCCCTTGGTCTTCCCGCTCGTGGCAAGTCAGCAACGGAGCCAGTGGCTTGAAACCTGACCCACAGTCTACTGATGGTGCTCTGGGACACGTGGAAGTGCCTGGCGATTGCACTTTGACTTTGGCCTGCTTGTAAACGACCCAATGCAATTTGGCGGTCTTCTCTGCTCAATCGGGCCATCTTTCGTCGCTGAATTGTCGTCTGATTTCTTTGTGGCGAACAATCCGCTTTTATGGGTTTTGGAAGACATGGTGAGAGCTCAATATTCCCCGAGTTTCACGAGATTACACTGAAGCATGACGAGTGGTCATGCCAAATGAGCAATTTTGACATTGTAGCCACTGATAACGCATGCGTCACGTGCAGAGCTCACTTGTGGCAATGGACGAAAGGTCGACGACCATATCATGAGTTGAAGGATACACGCAGTGTCAGCCAATGAAGTTCTTCGTTAGTTGTCTGTTCATACAGCTGTCATTATACTGGCCGGGGACTAGAGATCCGTGACAAGGCCTTTGAATCTGAAAAGAAATTACTACGGAGCATCACTGTTTTTTACGGAAAGCGGCATCGCTGCAACATTAACCACAGCAGCTTAGACTACCGATACCTTATCCACAAATGTGTTTCAAGTGCATAAAACAATGTGTATCGACCGTGTGTAGAACGAAAAGGCAACAGTAGTACATCACATATTTCAGCATTTCTTCACAGGAGTATTCAAGATTAGCAAACCAAATAAAACGCAGAACAACCAGTTTCTTACTCCTTCTCGGATGGACACCCCCACCACTAACACTCATAGCCATACCTTGTCCAAAGACCACGGGCAAACTATGGCACCTGGAAGTAGGAGCCAAGAAGACAAGGTTGCTACTTCATCCCGTGAAGACACGAACACTGAACGCGCCGCGACCACCGAGATCACGCCAGAAGAGGACCGCGACAGCCTTAACCATGGTGCCAGCAAGACTGGAGGGACATTTGAACTTCATGAAAAGGGCGACATTGTGATTAGTCTGCCGGGTGGCGAAGAGACACCGACTGCTGAGGAAACGACCAGAAACCGTGGTGGTGTTGAAGACGATGCTAGTCACAACGATGACGCGACCACCGCGATCACGCCAGAAGAGAACCGCGACAGCCTTAACCATGGTGCCAGCAAGACTGGAGGGACATTTGAAATTCATAAAGAGGGCGACATTGTGATTAGACTGCCGGGTGAAGAAGAGACACCGACTACTGAGGGAACGTCCAGAAGGAAAGGCAAAGGCAGCAAAAACCGGGGTGGTGATGAAGACGATGCTAGTCACAACGATGATGGCGATCAAGACAAAAGTGGCGGTGACGATGATAATGAGCACGGACATCGCAAAGGACTCTGCGAAGAAGGAACGTCCAGTAAGTTTTGTTGGTGTACTGCAAATTCTTTACGAAGTTTTGTTACGCACTAAGATTACGATTCATGTACCAAAAAGAATTAAAAACGTGTTGAGAAAAAGAAAAAAGAAAAAAAGATTACGATTCAAACACAAACATCAGAAGAAAGGCCTAAGTTTTAGTAAAAATAATAAAATCGTTGTATACCACTACACCTTCACAGGGTATATATTTGATATAAACAGGTAGAGCTCGTTCATTATTGCTACACACTGAATGCTACCGTTTGTATGAGGATGTTTGCTAAGGATATTACTATCTAGACCTAGAGTCACCGGTACAAGAAGCTTTCCAGAGAGCAAAAAAGAAGTTTGATTCCGATGACAATTAAGGCCTAAAAAAGAAGGGTCTGTAGGTCGGTATTTATTTTTTGTAGGGATTAAAGTCTGAATTTTTGTTACACGGCCGCATGTGCCTTTTTACTGGCTGTAACTCTAGGGAGCTGTGTTCCCTGAATTTCGTGCAAGAGTAGCTTTTCTTTTAAAGTCTGCAAAAACAAGTTTTGTCATTTTTCTTTCTTCCTTTCTTTTGTTCTTTTTTTCTTTCTTTCTCTTCTTCTTTCTTTTTATTTTTTTGATTGGTCAATAAAAAAAGTTCTGGGGTCGGGAGGTAAAAAATAGGGTCGGTCTGGGAATCAGAAACACAATTTTGTTAGGACATGCTTAGTCATAATTCTTACTTTCCTTACTTGCGTTTATTTTATTTTTTCTTATTTTTTTATTATTTGCGGCGAAGTAAACTTACGCTGTTACACTGACACGATGTTCCTGTGAGTTTGTGCTCATTTTGTTTTACAAAAGGTTATCATGATGAGGTACATAATGTTTTTGGATGTAATAAGTTTTTTGCTGAAAACGAGAGGGCGCAACAGCTGGATACGCGACAGCAGTAGGCTCACTCTTTTTGCCAGGTTATGCACTGCTGTTGATGAATATGACCACACTCAACGATTCTTCATGATCGTGTAGATGCTCACGAGGAAGAAAATAAACACAGACCAGTGAGCGAGACCAGAACACAAAGAGCCGTTGTTTTTCACTTCGTGATTCACATCTTTGTGCTTTGTAGTTGAAACCCCTAATAAGACCTCCAAAATCTTAGAAGATCAGGTCTGATAGTATAAGGGATTCTTAACATGAAGTGATAGGGAGGGGGTGGCTAAACATGGGTTGTAGTGAAGAACATAAGAAGGATGTATTACTGTAGGCTTTCATACATAAACGAGTATAATCCAGGGTTTCGTCTAGATGTATGCTTACTGACGGTTGACAGTCGCTAGCTATTGACTTTCCGACAGCTACATGCTTACAGAGTTGATACTTTGAACTATCATTTTTGGACTGGACTGTTACTATCGTGAGAAAAAAGTCATATACGGAAGTATGCCCCGTAGTGTCAGCCAATGGTCGACGCGCTTTGCGAGTTAAGTTCTCAGTTTTATATACATGCATTCCACTACCGGGTAACCGGGTAAAAACTGCACCTTCATCCCTGCATATCATTTCATGGGCTACTGGGGACCGGCGAAAAAGGCCTTTGAAATTGAGATCAGTTTATCGTTGAGCATCACTGGTGTTTGTGACATTCAAATATCAATGGAATATCGATCACGTCTATTCCTCTAACTTTTGTTGGTAAAAATCGTGTGCATCGACCCTGTTTACAAAACAAAAAGCAACAGCAGTAGCAGCCTCTGGATCGCATTATTCTACATTTCTTCACACAATCCCTGCAGGAGTATTTCAAATCAGGAAACCATTTGACCTAGTAGCGACAACAAGGAACACAAGTTACTTACTTCTTCAGAGAAAGACACCAGCATTAATAACATAAATAGCATTAATAACATTAATAGCACTTCAGAAGACCACGACGGCAGTAGCATGAATGTTAAAGATCAGCGAACCACGGGACACACAAATAAGAGCAAGGAAGACAATGCTCTTCCTCCTTCATCACAAACCACCAGCAGTACGAACATGAACACCACTGAGATCACTCCAGACTACCAAAACAACACTAGCCATGGTGCCAGCAATCATGAAGGGACATATGTTGATGGAGAGGGCGACCTTTTTCTAACCAAACAGCCGGACGAACAAGATACATCGACTACTGAGGGCACGTCAAGAAAGACAGACAAACACCGCAAACCTCATGGTTCACGAAGAGGGCAACATGGTGATGATGAAGACGATGCTAGTCACAACGGTGATGGCGATCGAGACGAAGGTGGTGATGGCGAGGATGATGATCACGAACATCGTGAAGGACTTTGCGAAGGAGAATCGTCCAGTAAGTCTACTACAAATACAATACGAGGTTTTGTTTCACACTGAGAATAAGATACACAAAGAAAGAGAAAACAGGTAAAATAGTTGGATACCACTGCATACTTACAGGGTATATTTGATATGAACGGATAGAATCGTTGGTTGTTGCAGCACGTTGAGCGCTTCTTTTCGTATCAGTGAGGATGATTTGTTAGGATGTTGCTTGGTGCATGTATATATATATATATATAGATGTAAACGCTTCGTTCCCTTTTGTGTTTTATTCATGAAGACTGGATGACAGTGATCGATTATGCAGAAAACATAATTATGGAACGGGCAAGCTCAGGCTCTAGCGAGAGAGAGTGAGAGAGAGATAGACATAGACAGAGACATAGAACACTTTATTATCTCAACGAGAAACTCAGGTGTGGTGTATCACACACACACAAAATATAAAAAAATATAAAAATAAAAATGCTACATTTTATATTTGTGATACTAACATAATGCAGACGCCTGTGTTTGGATGTGTGTGTGTGCGTGCGTGTGTGCGTGCGTGCGTGCGTGCGTGCGTGCGTGCGTGCGTGCGTGCGTGCGTGCTTGTGTGTGTGTGTGTGTGTGTGTGTGTGTGTGTAGGCGTTGCAGTTTGTGTCCTTGCGACATTTTAGCACAGTCATGTGTGCATGTTGGCCTGCGTCATACATACATGTACAAAGATCACTGAATTTGGCAAAGGAGCGGTTTCCTTTTCAACTTTTCAATACTATTTAAATGAATTTACACGGAAACTGGAAATGCGACCAGGAAATTAAATATTTGTTCATGTTCATACATGCATGAGTCTTAATTTCATGCGAGAAAAAACATCATAAACTGACGAACTCTAATCTCTTTAATGATTTTATTGGTTTAACCATGCCATCTTTTTAATTTATGTTTGTGTGTAGAACTTCAAACCAACAGCTAACCCCATGACGATGTGGGTGGAAACTATATGTTCCCTTACTAAGGATGCAATTGCGTAGGAGTATGGGCTGCACAATGGGTAGTGACGACTTGCAAAAGTCCTACTTGTACTTCCGAACACTAATTAAAAATGCATTTCCTAATTTGAAAGGAGATATTTATTTCATGTTTGAGAAATTCCCTCTCTGTAGCTAAGTCCGAAAACTGGATGGCCAAGTCGTGTAAATAAACGTTATATATATAGTGTTCAGTTCATCCTGAACTCAGGTCAAAATGAGTTCGGCTCATTCTCTCCCTGACAGGATGCCTTGAGTTTCCTTGTCTGGCAAGGAAACCGATTTTTTTTTGATTTTTTTTTTTTTTTACATATTTAGAGCTTTTTGTAATGTATTATTGATATAAGCAGATTCGCGATCGTCGATAATGATTTGTCATGGTGTTTTGTAATTTTTAATGCTGATGCAGGTGTCGATCGCAAGAGCGGTCAAAAACGGAACGCCGCTCGAAATCGAAAGTTTCAAAGCAATCCACTAAGTCATTGCTAAAATGTGGCGTTTTTTGACACGATACCCATACAAACGGGCGGGGACGTAGCTCAGTTGGTAGCGAGCTGGCTTTGTAGCCAGTTGGTCGCTATCAGCGTGGGTTCGATCCCCACGTTCGGCGAGAGATTTATTTCTCGGAGTCAACTTTGTGCAGACTCTCTTCGGTGTCCGAACACCCCCGTGTGCACACATGCGCACGAAAAAGATCCCACGTTCACAGCGAAAGTCTCAGGGCTTGGAAAACACGAAGACACGCATGCATCATCTCTCGTCTCCGATTATCATGATCGTATTTCGATACTTTGACGAGACAAACCCAATGCTGGTGTGTCGAAGAAGACAGCCACAGCGGGCTTGTTCGAATCAAAGTATCACACCATATCTTCAACGTATTACCAATACCTGTCCCAATATAGACCAGTTGGTCTAAGAGGACGTTAAACCCTAATAGTCAGTCAGGCCGTATCATCAACATCTCCCTGGCCACAGGCGTTGTTCCCGACTGCTTCAAGTCTGCCGTTGTCCGCCCACTCATCAAGAAGCCCGACCTTGACGTCAACGAGTTGAAGAACTACCGTCCTGTGTCCAACCTGCCCTTCCTCTCCAAGCTTCTGGAGCGTATCATCCTGGAGCAGTTGAGCGCCCACCTGTCTCGGAACTCGCTGATGCCAGTGTACCAGTCAGCGTACCGCCCTCACCACAGCACCGAGACGGCGCTCCTGCGAATCACCACGGACCTCCTGAACGCAACAGATAGCGGTCTCGTCTCTGCCCTTGTGCTGCTGGACCTTTCCGCGGCCTTCGACACGATCGACCACCAGCTACTCGTCGATCGCCTCAGTTCAACGTTCGGCATTCACGACACCGCCCTCTCTTGGTTCCGGAACTACCTCCAGAACCGCCCTCAGACTGTCACCACTGATTCGTTCTCTTCTCAGCCTGTCCCTGTCCGCTTCGGCGTCCCACAAGGGTCTGTCCTCGGCCCTGTCCTTTTCACCCTGTACACCCAACCCCTCTCCCTGGTCATCGAACGCCACGGCTTGAACTACAACTCCTTTGCCGATGACACGCAGCTCCAGAACAGCGCCAAGCCGGAGGACGTTGACCATCTCCTGGGATCCATCTCCAGTTGTTTCACTGATATCAAGAACTGGATGACTGAGAACAAGTTGAAGCTGAACGGTGAGAAGACGGAGGCCCTTCTCGTTGGAACACGACAGAAGATTGCTTCCCTCACTGTGACCGACCTCCAGCTGGATGACGCGACTGTTCCATTCTCCCCTGCTGTCAAGAGCCTTGGCGTCTTTCTCGACTCTACTCTCTCCATGCAGACACACATCTCCTTCATCATAAAGACCTGCTTTTTCCACCTGCGACGCATCGCCTCCATCCGTCGCTACCTCACCCACGACGCCTGTGTCAGGCTGGTTGTCTCCCTCATCTTCAGTCGTCTGGACTACTGCAACTCCCTTCTGGCTGGCCTCCTCGCCTCATCCATTCATGGCCTACAACGAGTCCAGAACGCTGCTGCCAGGCTGACGTTGAATAAGACGAAGCGAGACCACATCACCCCCCTACTTCGCTCCTTGCATTGGCTCCCTGTCAACACCCGAATCTCCTACAAACTGTCCACTCTGATCTACAATTGTCTCAACGACTCTGCTCCCGAGTACCTTCAATCCTCCCTGGACCTGTACACCCAGCCCTCCGACCGTCTTCTTCGTTCTGCTGCTGACCCTCTCCGCCTCCACATCCCTCGCTCGAAACTCGCATCTGCTGGTCAGCGTGCATTCCCCTCCGCGGGCCCCTCCGTCTGGAACTCCCTGCCGCTTGAGCTTCGCCAGAGCCCCTCTCTTGACGCGTTCAAGAGTAGGTTGAAGACTCAGTTCTTCCCGTAGCTGGCTGCGACTTTCATGTTCGACGTGATGTGTTGTGCCCCCAAAGACATTCTTGTGCTCTGCTCTGTGAGAGGTGTTTTCTTTGTGCTTAATATTATTTTGTTTGGACCTAGCTATTGATGTGTACATTGTTGTTAAACAGTTGTTTGTTGTATGTTTACCAGGGTTTGCTAGTGTGTGATAGGGTTCGTGTCCGTCTGTAGATGTTAGTTTCTTTGTTAGTCCTGTGTTGACAACTCTTCGACAAGCGCGTAGAACTGTACCCACGGAATACGCGCTATATAAGCTTCATATTGATATTGATTGATTTAGTACGGTGGGTTATAGAAACACGAAAATACCCAGCATGCTTCCTCCGAAAGCGGCGTATGGCTGCCTAAATGGCGGGGTAAAAACGGCCATACACGTAAAATTCCACTCGTGCAAACCACGAGTGCACGTGGGAGTTTCAGCCCACGAACGCAGAAGAAGAAGAAGAAAAAGTTACAGTTTTCTCTCTCTCTCTCTCTCTCTCTCTCTCTCTCTCTCTCTCTCTCTCTCTCTCTCTCTCTCTCTCTCTCTCTCTCTCTCTCTTTCTCTCTCTCTCTCTCTCTCTCTCTCTCTTAGAAGAAGTTACAGTTTTCTCTCTCTCTCTCTCTCTCTCTCTCTCTCTCTCTCTCTCTCTCTCTCTCTGTGTCTGTATGTATATATGTCTTTGTCTGTGTCTCCCTCTGAGTCTCTCCGCTTCTGTCTTTCTATGTCTGTCTCTGTCTATGTGTGTGTGTGTCTCTCTCTCTCGCTCTCGATCGCTCTCGCTCTCTCTCTCTCTCTCGCTCTCTCTCTCTCTCTCTCTCTCTCTCTCTCTCTCCCATCCGACTCCTGGCACACAGGTCAAAGCAGAGGTTAACTTGAGTGCACGTGTACCTAGCAGGAGGGGGGTGATACGGGTCAGAAGTGGGGTAAAGCACTTTGGTCTTCAGTCTTTGGGTTATAGCTTTCAGTGGAGAAGATGCCAACATGAAATTGCACTATGCTCCACTATTTATTGAGGGGTTGTCCTCGACCCCTCTTTCTTCAATAAGCTGAGGGCGGTGAACATGTGTCGTTGTTTGCCGTTCTCATGAGATCAGTTACTTTTGTTTTGTTTCGTTTTTTTCCTCCTAATTTGTGCATTTTCACAACAGGCTTTTTCTGTTTCATCTGTCATACACGGTGTCAATTGGAAAAAAACGGAACAAAACAGAAGTAACTTATCTCGTGAGAACGGTAGTGCACTAGGTTTGGAAAAAAACACGACAGTAGCTTATCTCTTTTAACCCGTATGGGGCCCTTCAACATGTGACAGACTGACAAATCCACGGCCACCGAACCCATTTTGTTCTTCGAGAGAAGTTTTAACAATCTCAAACCGTCACAGCACAGCATATCGTCTATACCAGCAACCAAAGTTATTACCATGTCCCAAGTAGCATTGTATCTCGTTGGTTAAGCACATCACAATCTTACAACCACCACAACGAAGACCAAACATCAAAAACAAAATTTACATTGTATTTGTAACACCCTCTTCATGACGCTTTCATCAAAAACGATCACAAGAACATGCACCATGCGCCTTGTTCTTAAAGTTGCATAACCTACAACCCATGACCGCCAAACCGTCTCCTCTCTGTAACAGCAAAACTGGTGTGAAACATAATAGGCTGGGAAGCGTTTGGATGTGTGCGAAGTAATTGCTATAAAATTCATTTTAGGTGCAGTTGATTCATTTCAGTGTGCCTGCACACATCTAATCGAGTTGGCCGGGAAAAAACCATGCGATGAGTCCGAAATATCGTACATTTTATTTTAGTTTTCGGAGCGACAGTTTTTCACAAGCTACCCAAGGAAACTATTCAATAACATCACACGATAGCTTAATCAGCATGGCGTAAGCAGTTTATTGGTCTCATCTATGTATAGATATATTTGTTTGTTTCCCAGGGGCGCATTTCACTGCTCGCATTATAATGATTGTTAGGCGATTGCAGATTCAGTCTTTGTCTATGTGCCTTGTGAAATTATGTCCATTGAGAACAACGTGGATCGTGCATGTGACTGTTAGGTAATAAGTTTTTTTTCCATGTTCAGCTTCACCTACTTACGTTGCGTTTATTTATTAATCTGTGCATTTGTTAGTGGATACGTACATGTATTTCTTTCAAGGTTACCTAACATTATATCAGTGCAATAGGACAAGCAATCATTCAGCTCAGAAGGCCAAACACTGTTATTGCACCATTGCAGTTTGCACTTGGCGTGCAAATGCACCGATCATTCGGTTCACGGTTTCTGATCGATACCCTCAGCCACCTTGGCTGT
Organism: Littorina saxatilis; assembly: GCF_037325665.1. Classification (NCBI taxonomy): domain Eukaryota; kingdom Metazoa; phylum Mollusca; class Gastropoda; order Littorinimorpha; family Littorinidae; genus Littorina; species Littorina saxatilis. The sequence continues at coordinate 22,944,944 of NC_090246.1, forward strand.
AGCTGTTCTTACACAGAGGTACGGAAATTTGAACTGAATGCTGCCCAATCATATGGCATTGATCTCCCACCTACTACTGAGTATGCCTGCCTGTGCAGAAATCCCCGACGCAATGCAGTCTGTCACAGACGTTGCATTCCATTCTAGCGAGCAACAAACGCAGCACAAAGAGTTGAGCGTGGCAAGGCAGAAGCGAGATCACACAGACATTCAGCTGATCTTGAGATATCTGCTTGATAGGAACCCTTTCACTGTGGATACAGCCCTCCGATCCATTTCAAGCGGAAAAGAAGCTGAAGCTACTGTGAATGCAGAACAAGCAAAAGGCGTAGAAAACAAGATTCTGAGCAGCATGATCGGAAATAATGTTGTGGATTTCACCTTTAAAAAGAAGGATCAAGCTGTAACCATGGCTCTGAAAGCCAAGTCGTCCAATCTGCACGATGATCTAGTACATGTTCACTCCATGCTGTTGTTCCAGAGACTAGTGACAACTGTGAAGAACACCAACGGATGTCTTGAGGACGCCTTTGCCTTTGAGATGTGCAGTGTCCCAGCATCGCTGTTTGATTCGGGTGGTCTGCCAAGACAAGGTACCAAGGCTGCACTGGCAACTTACATCTGGACTTCAACAAAGCAGGTAAATGGTGTTATTCCTGATGATGTAACATATGTCATCGATGGTGGCTTGCTGTTGCACCTTCTGCCCTGGTGCCGTGGTTCAACATACAACCAGCTTACTCCGAGTTACGCAGACTTTCTCATTCGTCATTTTGGCAAAGGAACTGTTGTTTTTGATGGATACAGCTGCGGACCTACCACCAAAGATGCAGCCCATTTGCGAAGAACAAGCAGAGCCAATACAGCATGTGCCATCACTTTTGAGGGTGACATGGTCCTGTGCGAACCAAAGGAGCGCTTCCTGACGAATCCAAACAACAAACAGCGGTTCATCAACCTCCTTAGTTCCCGTTTTTCACAGCACGGCTTTGACACTGTCCATACAACTGCTGATGCTGATAGGCTCGCCGTAAAGACTTCTCTGGAATTGGCAAGGAAGGGAAACGTGATTCTGGTTGGCGAGGACACCGATCTGCTCATCCTTCTGTTGTACCATCTTACGCCAGATCACTGCCCCGTCTTCTTCACATCAGTGAGATCATCGACAGCAAAATCAGCTGCAAAAGTGTGGGACATCAGAAAAGTCCAGACTGTTCTTGGATCTCAAGTTTGTGAGAACATCCTGTTTGCGCTCGCCTTTGGTGGATGCGATACAATTAGCAGTCCATTCGGGATTGGAAAACCAATGTGTTTAACGAAATTGACCCAGTCAACAGTGTTCGTGCAGCAGGCCCATGTCTTCAGCGCCAGTCCTTGCAGAGACACTTGTGACAGGGGAGGCTACCGCTCCTTTCACAGCAGACTCTGCACCCGAGTTGTTGGCCTTTAAAAGTCAACACCGGTGTATTGTAGAATTCTGTTTGTGATGGGGTCTGGTGGTTTCCGATTGTCTGTATGTTCATGGAAACCTTCGGGTTTGCATAACAGTTTTTATAGGGCTAAGAAATTAGCCCTAACATTTTCAATCCTGTTTGATTGCACTTCGCCTCCCGAGGTGATCGTAGTGTTTCGGCACTCGGTTACATCTGGTGCTTGCGAGCCGGGATGGGACTGGGCATGATATGTTCAGGTAATGGCATAATATGACCACTGAACATTTTCGTGCTGTTCCCATTCTGCGAACTTGGGATGGACAGTGGTCCCCCGGTTCGGAACTTCGGGACGAAGTTCATTCAAACGGGGGCGATTGTGACAGGGGAGGCTTCCGCTCCTTTCACAGCAGACTCTGCACCCGAGGTGATCGTAGTGTTTCGGCACTCGGTTACACACTGATGAGCTGATAGGAGCAGGAGAAAGGGCCTTTGTAGAACTCTATGGGGGGAAGGAAAGAGACACTTTGAACTTCCTCCGCTACATCAAGTACATGCAGAAAGTCTCTACATGTACCTCATCGTTTCAGCCCTGCAAACTCCCACCTACATCAGCAGCAGCTAAATTCCATTCCATGAGAACATACTTCCAGGTGCAAGAATGGATGCACTTGCATCAAGAACAGTTCTCCTGGATCCGATGGACTGGGGATGGGAGATTGTTCAAGGCGCCATGCTTCCTATTCTCATTGACATTGCTGCTGCTCCTGGTGATCTACTCGATGTCATCCGATGCAATTGCAAGACAGAGTGTCGAACAGCAAGATGTTCATGCCGAAAACACGGTGTGTACGTCTGGCTGTAGAGAGTGCAGAGGGGAGAGCTGTGCCAACACTGTGACCGAGGTTGCCTGTGTTGGTACATCAGACGATGAAGACGGGCTTTAGCGTAAGTACGAGGTCATGTTGAATAGAGTGTGCGTGTGCATGTTCACATGTGTAATGCAACAGTAACGGGTAAAGGAGGGAGAATATCAGCACAGTAATTGTCAACTCACATACCTGTCAAACGCGACCCGGGAGACGCGCCCTGTGAAACCACACCAAATGCGCTAGATTTGAGCTTCGGCTACGTTATTTCGCGCTAAATAAATGCAATTGAACCTATTTATCAACTGAATGTGCTTTTCTTACATACTATATGAGTGACATATGGCACATCCCTTAAAATAAGACATGTTATAGACGTGAGAGGTGAGGGACGGAGCATATTCGGAATACCGTTATTGCGCAGTTGTCATCATTCTTTAAAAGCTTCAAAAATATAGTTTGCATGGGAAAACGTTGGCCAACTCGGTTTTACCTGATCAATGGATGCATGTAGAGTACAAAAAAGGTGAAATAAATTTTATAGCAATTTGTTCACACAGGAGGTGAAATCTGATGAAATCTGCCTAGCCTATAAGTAATCAATTTATCCACTTGACTATATTCACAACAGGGACCTATCACTCTTCTTTGCATGTTTTTATGCCTACGGATTTTCAAATACTCTGCAACACATGTAACCCAAATTCAACATGTGTCCGTACAATACCGCTTCTTTTATGAAAACATTGCTTCGGCCATGTTGATTTTAATCAACCAATGTTCTTGTAATACTTTGTTTTTAGATTGCAATTGTCAGTTGAAGTTATAAAGTTGTATTTCCTGCATCCTTGGCATGTTCGTGCTAATTGAAATCTTCGTCAGTTTTTACACAAGGTATAACTGTAACGCCCGGCCTGCCCAGGGAGCTGGGGATTGCAGTCGGTGGCGGTGTGTTGGGTCTCATCATTCTCCTCCTCTTCCTCGTCATCGTACTCTTTATCAAAAACCGCAAGCTCAAGGCACGCTTGTGAGTATATGTATCAGATAAATTAGAACATAAAGATCTGCTAGGTTAGAGATCGTCCATCAAACGCCTGTGACTGGGCAGATAGCTTATATCTATTATAATAGATGTAACCGAGTGCCGAAACACTACGATCACCTCGGGAGGCGAAGTGCAATCAAACAGGATTGAAGATGTTAGGGCTAAGAAATTAGCCCTATACAAACTGTTATGCAAACCCGAAGGTTTCCATGAACATACGGACAATCGGAAACCACCAGACCCCATCACAAACAGAATTCCACAATCCAGAGGTGTTGACCTAAAGGCCAACAACTCGGGTGCAGAGTCTGCTGTGAAAGGAGCGGTAGCCTCCCTTGTCACATAGAAAAGAAAATTTAATTGTTCACATAAACTAGGACACAAACACATATTTCCAGGTGTCTTTTTAACTCCAAAAATGAGAATGTGTCTGGACGCTAGCAGAAAAGAGACACGTCTCACTTGAGTTAAAAAGAAAAACAAACAAAAAGAAACGAACAGGCACCGTTTGGCATGCTTCATACTGGTCTTAACTGCTCGTTGGGCTAAACGATTGATCACTGCATGGTTTGATTTGCCTCGGGATAACCAACAAAACTGCTGACTTATTTTACTCCTCTTCCATTTTGAAGAAATATAGGCAACGTTGCTTCGCGACGTTCCTACATGTTTTCAAATGCTTGTCACTTGTCAACCTTTTTCTCTCGCAACAACAAATATAATTTCTTATGTTCCATTGGTGCGCTTACAACGGACACACACTACTGCAGACTGATGATACAAGGCAATCTCGTTATTAGCTCTACGTTTGTCACTTGAATACACGCATGCAGGTTGAAAAAAATTAAACAAATAAAAAAAATTAAAGCGCCGTATACTGTATGGCAGCTCGCTTTCGCCAGTGAGAAAGCAGACCGAATTTCCTCTGGAACATATACAATCTTATCCTTATCCTTATAAGATGAAAGTGGACAAGAATTACACGAAGGGCTGGAAACGTCCGCTGGGTCTTACATTACATATAAACTAACTGTCACAGCTTCCTGTGAAACAAAAATCGCGTCCATTGTGAAGGTTTTCTTTGGCCTCCATTGAACGATGGCGTCCATTGATTAATCTAGTTCTGTATCGTTAATTTAATAAGCCGTGGGGATTGACGGTTTTATGAAAATTGCGCCCCTAATGTAAGTACATGTACCGGAACTTGTCAATAATTTTATTGGAGGGATATTTTTTTCCCCAGTGAGCGACACCGCGTGCAATACGTGCCGTCCCCAAATGCGGAAGGGTCAGACATCTATGAGGAAATCACCGACGCTCCACAGGTTAGTTCTTTTAAAACATGAATGCCTGTACATATATAATCCTGCTGCCGCTGCTTTAAAAATAGGCTGTCTGCTAGATAGTTCTTCTGTTTTTACATTTAGTCAAGTTTTGACTAAATGTTTTAACATAGAGGGGGAATCAAGACGAGGGTCGCGGTGAATGTGTGTGTGTGTGTCTGTCTGTCTGTGCGTGTGTGTGTGTGTGTAGAGCGATTCAGACTAAACTACTGGACCGATCTTTATGAAATTTGACATGAGAGTTCCTGGGTATGATATCCTCAGACGTTTTTTTCATTTTTTTGATAAATGTCTTTGATGACGTCATATCCGGCTTTTCGTGAAAGTTGAGGCGGCACTGTCACGCCCTCATTTTTCAACCAAACTAGTTGAAATTTTGGTCGGGTAATGTTCGACGAAGCCCGGACTTCGGTATTGCATTTCAGCGTGGTGGCTTAAAAATTAATCAATGACTTTGGTCATTAAAAATCTGAAAATTGTAAAAAAAAAATTTTTTATAAAACGATCCAAATTTACGTTTATCTTATTCTCCATCATTTGCTGATTCCAAAAACATATAAATATGTTATATTCGGATTAAAAACAAGCTCTGAAAATTAAATATATAAAAATTATTATCAAAATTAAATTTTCCAAATCAATTTAAAAACACTTTCATCTTATTCCTTGTCGGTTCCTGATTCCAAAAACATATAGATATGATATGTTTGGATTAAAAACACGCTCAGAAAGTTAAAACGAAGAGAGGTACAGAAAAGCGTGCTATCCTTCCCAGCGCAACTACTACCCCGCTCTTCTTGTCAATTTCACTGCCTATGCCGTGAGCGGTGGACTACGAGTATACGGTCTTGCTGCGTTGCATTGCGTTCAGTTTCATTCTGTGAGTTCGACAGCTACTTGACTAAATGTTGTATTTTCGCCTTACGCGACTTGTTCTTTTGTTGTTGTTGATCAAGCTGCTTTCACAATTTCTGTTCACCTTTACTTGAAAAACAAGAGGGAAAGGGGATAACAATATCAACATTTGCGAGATTAGGTATTAAGTCTACCCCTTCTCCACCCCCTCTCCCTATTTTAACCTTCACTTGCTTTTATTCTGTATTTCAACTTATTTGTTCAAGCCTTTGAGGGGCTTAAGGGTACTTCTACTTCTTATAGACCCGGCCCGTCTTGAAATTGTTTCATAAAACTGGAATTGATGAGGATATTGATCAAAGTGTTCACTCCTTACAGGGGCCCCGCATTAATAATGATGAAAGCAGCCTTCCTAGTGACAGTCACCAACTGAGCCGCGCCTCCTCCCTGCCAGAGCGTGACGTCACGGCTGAGATCTCCCTCTCTCGCAACAACCTCAGCTCACCTGGACAAAATAAGCAAGAGTGCGGGAATTCTCTGTCGGACTACGTTAACAGAATGGAGCTGACAGACAACGCTGAGGGAGACAGGGTCAACTCACCCGGAGACGACGGGCACGCGCACCTGGATCATATACCCGACTACGATGACATGCTAGAGCTGACAGATAACGCTGAGGGAAACAGAGTCAACACAACCGAAGACGACGGACACGCGCACCTGGACCCTCTACCCTACGTTAACACACAGGGGCCGACTGGAAGCGCTGAGGGGGACAAGGTCGACTCAACCGGAGACGATGGGCACGCGCGCCCGGATCATATACCCGACTATTTTGACATGCTGGGGCTGACGGGTGGCACTGAGGGAGACATGGTCTACTCCACGCTTGGTCGACAGTCTAATCCCTAGGATGAAGGGCATGACGACGACCTCCAGGGAAGGGAGAGCCCCTGTAAACAGCCGTGCGCCGTGATGACGTGACCTCGGAATACATCAGGAACAACCAACATAGTCAAGCAGATATGAAATTCGTGACTTTCTTCAATGTGTACGTTGCGACTGCCGAACCGAAACTAAGCTGAAGCCTTGGACGCTTAGAATCTCAGGATTAGTTGGAATGAGCTCTTGCCTAGAACATGATATTTCACTGGTAACTTCATTTCTCTGCGAACGCTTTAATCAACTATTTAGTACAAACTACTTAGGTGGCCAACCCTCTTCATTTACAAAAGCTTAAGTTATGTAAAGCATATGTTATTTTGAAATGCATTTTGATACTCAGATGGTATCTTTTTAAAGTCCTCGTTGAATAATTGCGGTTTAATTATGACTTCGATCGTGTCATTTTCCCTAGTTTAAAGTATTATTTTCTGTTTTAAATATATTATTGGTGAGTACATGCGCGCACGCCTGTGCATTTTTAAATAAGCTATAGTTGTCAGCAAATTTTGAGAGATTGTGTGTCTTTTGAAATTTCTATTTGACTATTATCAATCATTTTGCTGGATTGTTCCTTTTAAAAAGCTGAAGCTCTCTAACAAATATGTCATTAGAAATGCATTTTGATACTCAGATGATATCTTTAAACCAAAAAAAAGTCGTTTTATAACTTCGTTTAATCATGTCTAAGTATTATTTTCGTCACTGACTCTGATGTATTATATGTTCCTGTTTGAAATCAAGTGTGTTTGAGCACAATGCGTGCATGCCTGTGTTTTTGCCATTTTTAAATTAGCTATAGCTTCAGCCAAGCAGGAGAGCTTGTGTGTCTTTTGAAATGTCTATTCTACAATTTTTAATCGTTTTGCTTTATTGTTCCTTTTCGAAAGCTGACGCTCTGTAAAATCTATTTGATCTAAAAATGCATTTTAATACTCTGATGATATAATTTTTTTCCAATTCTTCGTTGTCACAAGGATGTCATATACCTTTGTTGTTGTATGATTGTCGTTTAACCTTCGCCGGGGGTCGTGGGTCCGTGTGGACCCAGAAGGGTGTTTAATTGAAAAAAAATTTAATGAGCTTTTATGAATGCCTCAGGCACCAATAAAACTCTTATGTCCTAAAATTTCAGCGAGAAGTAATTTTTTTTGTAAAGTCAAATTTAGACTACAAACATCGTGGGGCCGTGCGGACCTTTGTTTCTCAAAGAAGAAAAAGCGTGCATCTTTGAGAAGCATTGGTCCGCACGGCCCCACGATGTCTTCCGTGTGTAGTCGATAACCCGACTGGCGAAGGTTAATCAAGTCTTAGTTTCATTTACGTCAGTTACGTTCCTGTTTTAAATCTAGTTGTTCCATTTGATGGATAATACGTTTCCTTATGTGAGTGTGAGCAAATGCGTGTCGTGTATGCCTGTGTGTATTATTCTTATGTGCAAAGTATATTCTTTTTACATTTAGTCAAGTTTTTCAAGCGATTCAGACTAAACTACTGGACCGATCTTTATGAAATTTGACATGAGAGTTCCTGGGTATGATATCCTCAGACGTTTTTTTCATTTTTTTGATAAATGTCTTTGATGACGTCATATCCGGCTTTTCGTGAAAGTTGAGGCAGCACTGTCACGCTCTCATTTTTCAACCAAATTGGTTGAAATTTTAGTCAAGTAATCTCCGACGAAGCGCGGACTTCGGTATTGCATTTCAGCTTGGTGGCTTAAAAATTAATTAATGACTTTGGTCATTAAAAATCAGAAAATTGTAAAAAAAATTTTTTTATAAAACGATCCAAATTTACGTTCATCTTATTCTCCATCATTTTCTGATTCCAAAAACATATAAATATGTTGTATTTGGATTAAAAACAAGCTCTGAAAATTAAAAATATAAAAATTATGATCAAAATTAAATTTTCGAAATCAATTTAAAAACACTTTCATCTTATTCCTTGTCGGTTCCTGATACCAAAAACATATAGATATGATATGTTTGGATTAAAAACACGCTCAGAAAGTTAAAACAAAGAGAGGTACAGAAAAGCGTGCTATCCTTCTTAGCGCAACTACTACCCCGCTCTTCTTGTCAATTTCACTGCCTTTGCCATGAGCGGTGGACTGGCGATGCTACGAGTATTGCTGCGTTGCATTGCGTTCAGTTTCATTCTGTGAGTTCGACAGCTACTTGACTAAATGTTGTATTTTCGCCTTACGCGACTTGTTTATTCTTTTATCTGTCATGTTGGTTTACACGTATGTACCGGTATATCAAGATCAAACCTTCAGACTGATTTTTCTTATACACGCGCCAAACGAAAACTGAATATGGACTTTATTATTAGTATAATTCTGTTGGCAATAGTTCACTCAGTGATGTGGTGAGCTTTGTCCTCGAGATCAACGCGGCGATTTCCTTCCGCGTCATGTCTTTCTTTGTTGTCATGCTCAGTTAACATGCACAGTGCGTGTGTGTGTGTGTGGGCGTGCGTGCGTGCTTGTGTGCGTGCGTGTGTGTGTGCCTGTGAGTCTGTGGGTGCGCTTGTGTTTGGTCATGCTCATGTAGTCATGCTCAGTTAACATGCACAGTGTGTCAGTGTGTGTGTGTGTGGGTGTGTGTGTGTGTGTGTGTGTGTGTGTGCGTGCGTGGGTGAGTGCTTGTGTGCGAGCGTGCGTGTGTTTGTGTGTTTACCTGTGTGTCTGTGGGTGTGCTTGTGTTTGGTCATAAACGCTGCAATGATTCAACTTAAATTCAGCTGATGATTATTTGCAGTGTGAAATGTACAGGCTCACATGCTGTTGTTCGACCTTGACTACTCATCATTTTAAAACTGTCTCAGTCAAAATTATCAATGCAACTCTTTTCTTTTAAATCCCCTCCACAATAAAGTAGTGGGTTTTTTTATTAAATATATTTTGCGCTCGCCTAGCCTACTCATCTTTTGGCCTTGAGCAAGTTAAATGTCTGTTAGTGTGTGCAATAATAAAATGTATTTTGATGTCTTTTATTTTGTCTTGATTGAAAAGTTAGATTGTTCCTTCTACTGAATTAAGCGAAGATACTCTTCGTGTGTGTGTGTGTTTGTGTGTGTGTGTTTGTGTGTGTGTGTGTCTTTGTGTGTGTGTGTGTGTGTGTGTGTGTGTGTGTGTGTGTGTGTGTGTGTGTGCGTGCGTGCGTGCGTGCGTGCGTGCAAATGTGCGTGCGGGTGTGCGTGCGCGTGTGTGTGCGTGTGTGTATTTGGACAAATAAACAAGTACATGATAACAGCATCCACAGTTTTTTTCAAATCAAAAGAAACAACGAATTTTTACTGGTTCTGCCCACTGGTATGACATTCACTTGACTTTAAAACAAAAAAAGTATCAACACATGAAAGATGCGAGTCTATAAATACATTACAAGAAGTTGCACACGGAAATATACATATTATGAACCTGCAGATATAATTATTATCGTTGACACAGTGAAAACCAATTAGGTTATACTATAACAGTATCTTCACACAAACTGCAACCTCAGGGACACAACCAAGTGTAAAACCTCTCAGCTCACTGGTGTAGCTTTTACTTGACATCAGAAAACTATCTGATAACTTACTTATACTAGAACTAGAAGGTACAAATCTTAAAGATATGTGATACAATGCTTAAAATACATTGGTAGTAGTCCTTGACCATCTGCCTTGACTTTCACTTCTCTGCCAGAGTCCAGCTGCCATGGTTGGGGGTGCTTTAGATAGGCTACAACTCTAAGCATATTAATCTGTATGTATAGCTAGAATAAAGCAGAATTAGTTCAAAGTACTGGGGAACATTTGATGCATATGGTAAGCCTACAAACATATCTTATAACATATAATTTTTTATTTTATTTTATGCAGCTTGTTATCGCGCGCATATTTCAACATACGGATTCAAGGCGCAGGGATTTATTTATGCCGTGTGAGATGGAATTTTTTACACAATACATCACGCATTCACATCGGCCAGCAGATCGCAGCCATTTCGACGCATATCCTACTTTTCACGGCCTATTATTCCAAGTCACACGGGTATTTTGGTGGACATTTTTATCTATGCCAATACAATTTTGCCAGGAAAGACACTTTTGTCAATCGTGGGATCTTTAACGTGCACACCCCAATGTAGTGTACACGAAGGGACCTCGGTTTTTCGTCTCATCGGAAAGGCTAGCACTTGAACTGCATGCATTGCTAACGCCCTGACCCAGGGTCGAACTCGCAACCTCTCGCTTCCGAGCGCAAGTGCGTTACCACTCGGCCACCCAGTCCCTCAATTCGTTCCGCCAGAGACCGGATACGTGAAGATTTAGTGTCAGATCGAGTGCTTGGGAGAGGTTTGAAAAAAGGCCGGGGGAAGGGATAAGGCCGGGAGCAAAATACATAATAATATTCAGGGGTATAGTTATGTGCTACCGGCGACAAATCAATGGAGCTTGTATGAAAGCCGCCGATCGAAGTATCCTACTCAGTCCGTTATTCTTACTATAATATTAGTCATGTACTCGAATCTAACTACATGTACATAATATTCACTTCTGAATGCATTCACATGGTATGATGTACTCTTTTATCCCAACTTCTAATTTAAAGAATGAATTGAAAAAACTGGTACTTCCCTTGTCCTAGTGAAGTTGTTATACTTTCACTAAACTGCCTTGAAGATGATAAAAAGATGACATTCTGTCACTTGTCCGTCTGTTATTAAAGTCCTCTTCGTCCACCAGAGTCCTGGAGTGATCTGGCCTGACCCTACTTGAGACTAAACTTGAGGCATGTCTGTTGACAAAGAAACAAGTCGCGTAAGGCGAAAATACAACATTTAGTCAAGTAGCTGTCGAACTCACAGAATGAAACTGAACGCAATGCAACGCAGCAAGACCGTATACTCGTAGCATCGTTAGTCCACCGCTCATGGCAAAGGCAGTGACATTGACAAGAAGAGCGGGGTTGAGAAGGATAGCACGCTTTTCTGTACCTCTCTTCGTTTTAACTTTCTGAGCGTGTTTTTAATCCAAACATATCATATCTATATGTTTTTGGAATGAGGAACCGACCAGGAATAAGATGAAAGTGTTTTTAAATTAATTTCGAAAATTTAACTTTGATCATAAATGTTATATTGTTAATTTTCAGAGCTTGTTTTTAATCCACATATAACATATTTATATGTTTTTGGAATTAGAAAATGATGAAGAATAAGATTAACGTAAATTTGGATCGTTTTAGAAAAAAATTTTTTTTTTACAATTTTCAGATTTTTAATGACCAAAGTCATTAATTAATTTTTAAGCCACCAAGCTGAAATGCAATACCGAAGTCCGGCCTTCGTCGAAGATTGCTTGGCCAAAATTTCAATCAATTTGATTGAAAAATGAGGGCGTGACAGTGCCGCCTCAACTTTTACAAAAAGCCGGATATGACGTCATCAAAGGTATTTATCAAAAAAAGGAGAAAAATGTTCGGGGATATCATTCCCAGGAACTCTCATGTCAAATTTCATAAAGATCGGTCCAGTAGTTTGGTCTGAATCGCTCTACACGCACGCACACACGCACGCACACACACGCACACACATACACCACGACCTTCGTTTCGATTCCCCCTCTATGTTAAAACATTTAGTCAAAACTTGACTAAATGTAAAAACACTCACAGAGCAAAGCCGGTAATATGAACAGCGTATTTTGGACGGTCGAGCAACCACAGTCGACTGACTGTCAAGTCAGTTGACTGCAGTCTGCTGACCGGCCGTGTTTTGACGGGTAATATGTGCAGCGCGGTAGCACTGACAGTCGGCTGACTAGACAGTCAGCCGCTCAGTGGTATTTTTAGAACATTACAACTTCCGATGTAAACATCGGTCCTGTTTTGGCGGTACCGGTATCTAAATTTCGGCGCCGACCCTAAACTTTTTTTTTCCAAACTCAATTTTTTTTATTTTTTTTGGGGTGGTAAAGGACAGGGTGAGAAAATTTGATCATTAAAAATCTGAAAAATGTAAAAAAAATATTGTTTTTAGAAAACGATCCAAATTTACGTTCATCTTATTCTCCATCATTTGCTGATTCCAAAAACATATAAATATGTTATATTTGAATTAAAAACAAGCTCTGAAAATTAAATATAAAAAAATTATTATCAAAATTAAATTATCGGAATCAATTTAAAAACACTTTCATCTTATTCCTTGTCGGTTCCTGATTCTAAAAACATATAGATATGATATGTTTGGATTAAAAACACGCTCAGAAAGTTAAAACAAGTAGAGACACTGCGGTCGATCGACCAAAAAAGGTGCCTGTAAGCCCAACCGCAGTCGGGCGACTGTTTTCAGTTGGACCGGCAGTTGTTCGCGCTCATATTACTGACTTTTGCGGTTCAACGTCGACCCACCGTCAGTTTCACGGTCAGCCGACCGATGACTAGCTACATATTACCGGACCCAGGACTAACAGCAAAGGGCGAACAGTCACCACATGTCCAGAAGGCCCTCGCCATGGAGATGATTCAGGACCGCTACCCACATTGCACCTGGACTCACGTCTACACAGACGGCTCCTCAGAGAACGCCGTAAGGAATGGAGGCAGTGGCGTCTACATCCGTCGCCCAAACGGGACCACCACCTCCCTCTCCGTCCCAGCTGGTGACCTGAGCTCGAACTACAGGGCCGAGCTCCACGCCCTCATCACTGCAGCAGAGCACGCAGCAGGGGAAGACCGCAGTCGGCAAAACATCGTCCTCCTCACTGACTCCCTGTCCGCCCTCCAGTCCCTTCTGTCTGGCCCCACTGACCTCCCCACCAGGCAACTCGACAACTGCCTCAGCACCCTGTCTCAACACAACAAGGTGGTGCTCCAGTGGATACCGGCTCATGTCGGCATTGCCGGCAATGAAGAAGCGGACAGCCGCTGGCAAAAGGAGGTGCGAGACTTCCCCAACCACACAACTCCACCTCGTACAAAGAAGCCAAGACTCTTCTACAACGGAAGAAGAAAGAAAACTGGAAAAAGAGAAACGGAGACTACAACCCACAGGAAGACCCCATCAACAAACTAGACCGGAGAAGCCAAACCACCATTTTCCGTCTAAGGACAGGGCACTGTGGACTGAAGAAACACCTCAAGAGACTGGGCCTTGCGGATGACGCACACTGTGAATGTGGCTCGGAAGAGCAAACTCCGGAGCACATTCTCCAGAACTGCCCCCATCTAGAGACAATACGCCAGAAGTTCTGGCAAGAAGAGACCAGTGTTGGAGCCAAACTCTGGGGTCCTGCCGACGAACTGCGCAAGACTGCGGACTTCCTGGCAGCCACTGGTCTGAGGATCTAGCACGGCCACCAACATCGAACGCAGAAGAAGAAGAAGAATCAACATTATCCAGGGGAGCATGCCCCCGACCCCCCCCCCCCCCCCCCCCCAGGAGGTTCGAACACTTCGCGCCCTCAACTAAACGCTTCGCGTCGTCGAATTGTCCATAAAAAAAATGTGGAAACCCCCGCCTAAAAATTATGTGATCCGCCCCTGGTTTTGGTCACGTATCGATCAGCCTTTGTCTCTCTGTCTGTCTTGCACTCTCTCTTTGTGTGTGCCGTCAGACAAAAACAAAGAGAGAGAGAGAGAGAGAGAGAGAGAGAGAGAGAGAGAGAGAGAGAGAGAGAGTCTGTGCAGGTCGATATTATAGTGTTACAGTACGCACGTCAGTCTCAACATAATATCAGTTTATTCACAGATATGTAGAGCTCAAAAAGTTGCTGCAGACATTATCATAATTTCTCTCACCTAACCGCTAACTGCAGCCGGGCTGCAGAAACTTGAAACGATGAGTCCACACAACCTCAGTTTCCTTTGGCTTTTTATTTGAGTTACTTGCCAGGTGACAGTGTTGCCGGGTCGATATTTAGAAGCATTAGGTTGCCGATATCAAGTGCCTGTAAACAAGCCAGGTTGCCTCGGCCCCATCCACGCCGCCACGTCCACGGGCATCTGGCCGAATTGGTTAGGTGCGTTACGGGCCGCAGGGCCGGACTAGGCTAAGAGGAGGGGGGGGGGGGGGTTGCCAGTGATGGTCCAGGGGGATGTTCCCCCTGGCGGGGTCAAGGGGCAGAGCCCCTTGTGGGGGTCAGGGGGCTTCGCCCCCTGAAGCTGATGGGTAGGTCATATTCTGAGATAGGAAAATGGTCGCTCCTTGCATGAAACAGCATAAAATAAACAATAATAAAAAATGTTTTAAATAAGTGAGGTACATGTTTAGGCTAGGGGGGGGGGTGCGCAACCCCCATAACCCCCCCTCCCCCCCCCCCCCCCCCGGTAGTCCGGCCCTGGGCCGGCGAGGGGTTCACGTCAGCTTTCTTCTTGCGTGGGTGAAGCCACGGTTGTTTTAGAAGGCAGCAGAAGAGATACCGTTGTTCTGTCATTGTCACTGTCATTATTGTTGCGGCACAACCAACCAATCTTTACTGAAAATCTAAAGAATTTAAAAAAACTTCGTCATACGTGCACGATTTGATTGCAAAGTGTCTCAATATGAAAGGGTGGTCGCTGACAGGTTACCGTGACAAACACACACACCTCACACACACACCGCGGGCGCACTGAGCTGAGCGGCACGCACATCACACCAGAAAAACTCATAGTTTTACGGTGCATTTGATTTTAATGCCGTGCAACCACTGCCCTTTGAAATGGTTTAGAAACAGTGTGAACAACTTTCATACTGATGGGTGCTTTCGGGGGCCTGTGTTACCGCTTGAACAGCAAATCAAAACAACGTCGAGAGAATTCAAGACAGGCTTATTATTACTGGACAGGGGTTATGGGATGGACATGCAGTCTTCTTAATTTTAAGTGAACGCACAGTTTTAAAGCTAGATTAACTAGCAAGGTAATCGATCCATGTGTATGTACTTCCACCACCGACAAGGTCGAGGCCATTTCTCGTGGGTCGCAACCCAAAAACCCAAAACCTGCACTCGTACACACCTTGTTTACAACATTGGGGTCCCCTTTGAGGAGATAACCTTCACATTGCACACAATTTTAGAGTCGTGCACGGCTATTAGCGCAAACCTTGAGAACAAATTCGGGAATATTTCCTGAATTACAGCGGTGTCTAAAAGCAGCATTGCACGTGGGACATACACAAAAAAGACGTGCATTCATATTGTATGGTATTCTTAAAGAGGATGCAGATTAGATAGTCGAGGAATGCTTGACCGTTGTTGAAATCTTCCAAAACATACGGACAGCGTGGGCAGATACCATGTCTGAAACCGCTCTCACCACATGAGCTGTGTTGCGCATGCCCAAGCTTTTGCCATGCCATACATCCGTCTGGTTGTGGAGAGAAGCAAGCATAAACACAACGACTTGTATCCAGTTTTTGTCAAATTTTTGCAAATTTTCTGTTATTGTTGAAGCGGCAGGTGAATTCGAGACCGAATTCGATGACTGCAGATTTCAGGCATTCTCTGAGAAGCAGGTAAGGTTGTTGACGGCAACTTAAAACACTTGCACTCGTGTGTGTTTCCATTTTGTTTACTACTGTATTTTCTAGTAGTTTCCCTGTTTCCTGCAAAGATGAGCAATGCAACAAAAACTGAAGTAGCACTCGTTCTTTTAACACATAGTTCTTATGGCTCTTGTTTATGTATGTTGGGGTTTTACTTTATAGCATGGACTGTGTTCCGAACTTTTTCTTTACATTTTTGTTTGTCTTAATTTTTTGTTTACAAATCAAATCCCTGGTTATCCTCAAGCAATATTGTGTTGATTCTTACTAAAAGTTACCAATTGGTGGTATAACATCCTGCATTGTTTAATGCCAGTATGCTAAACCAAACTTTTGAGGCAGAGTGATTCAGGAAAGCGGTTAATGCATGTTGAAGCATTATCTGGAGAGACTGTGTAGCCGGCTCAGGTTAATGGACCATTGACAGTCTTTGTGAGGGTTAGGGGTGAAGGCTGGGTCAGTCAGGCAACAGAGAACTTAATGCATTTCTGTTTATTGCTGGGTGAGGGGTTACACATTTTGTTCATGAATATGGCATAGGAATCAAGAGTGGCCCTTACAGTTACACACACACACACACAAAACTACAGGAAAACCGTGTGCTTGACATGCCCCTTTCTTGTTTTGTGTGTTTGATGGTTTCTTTTCTTTGTCAATTCCCGCAGTGCAGGGTTTGCTTTTCTCTTTGCAAGTTTCAGGTTATAAGTAAATAACTTAGGTCTAGGTTTTGAAGTCTAAATGTTTAATGTGTAAAAGGGTTCACCATCTCAGATCTGACCAGGCATTTACATGGGATAAGACCATCCCTCCACTTGGTTACATACCTAGAATGAGCACCCTGACTGCTAGCTAGTGCTAACTGCCAGCTATGGTGACTTTTACCAAATTAATCCATGCAAAATTCCCACTCTGCACAGAGAACTCCAGGCTGTTTAATTTTGGCATGTGACCGACCAAGACTTAGTGGAGGCATTGTCTTATCCCATGTAAAAGCCAGGTCATATCTGAGATGGTGAGCCGAACTATGGGAAAGACGGTGCTTTACATTAAAAGTACCACTTGACTTGTCAGCAACATTGTTAAATCCATAACCCTAATAATGAATTGTTTATTCAAGTCCCAGCCACATGGTGAGGGAGCCTTACGGTCCTTAAAGAGTCTGACAAACCTGTATAATTTTACACAATTTAGGAAGAGGTCTGATTCATGTATACATACATGTACTCTTCATATTTTGACAGGCATAGAAGGTTTACCTGGACAATACACAGGCTGTTTACATACTCTGTTCAAGTTGTTCTTGTCATTGCATAAGAGTGCTTTAAAACTAGGTCATCTTATTAACTTCTTATCCACCAAATGTTGGTGTGCATCCCATGTAAATCGAGTGTGTGTGTGTGCTTTCAATTTCATGGTGCATTGAGTCTGCTTGCATACGTGCCAGGGATCATGAGCCAAGGTAGGGATGGAAGTGACAATTTTTGACAGGAGTGGTGTTTGAAAACAGGGTCCTTAAGGCTTAGCTGTCTGACTAGTGCAGGTGGAAAGGTGTTTTTACTTTTAAGGGGTTAATGTGTTAGGCAAGTTTTACACTTGGCTGTAGTATGACTCACATTTTAAGGATCAGTCATATGTGTTTTAAATAGGGCATGTATTGATCAGTTGTGACAGCTGTTTTAGTGTTGGTTAAAAATTCATGTTCTGTTTCAGTGCTAGCTTGTGAAAAAAAGATCAACTTGCACTCTCAAGGTGCTTTTACATATGCATGTGTTTTACCTTTTATAAAATCAAAGAGTAAAAAGAACCCATGGGGTTTGACATAATTCATCACTTTTATACATGTATATATTATGCATGTATGTATTTCCTTTTTTTTTTAAGAAATGGTATAATCAAGAATCGTCCCCTTCAAAAGGGATGTGCCGATTCCCTTTCTAACTGAAATTGAACTTTGAAGGCTGGAAATTATTTTATTTTTCAGTTAGATGTTTTACATACATGTACCTTCTCTATTTTTGACTCTTTTTCTTCCTTCCTTCTTTCTCAGTTTCTGGTGTGAATGTTTAACTTGCGACCAAAGGAAGTGGGCTCCCTGGGTTTTTTAACACAGGGAGCTAGGCACAGTGGCCAAACACAAAAAGTCAGTCAATATAGGCAGCCCAGTTGTCTTACTGTGGAAATAGGTCATCTGGCCGGCTCAGCTCCTGTGAAATTTGTCTGGGAGTTTAAGCTCCGCAGGCAGGCAGCTAAGGTACCAAAACTTGGATGCCTCCCAGGTATCAGGCAAAACTTTTTGTTTTGCTGCTGGTCTGGTATTTGGCAAATATTCTGCTGAGTTGTGTGTTTGTTTGCAGTGAACATCAAGTTCTGTTTGTTTATTTGTTTTCATGCTTGTTTTCTTTTAGGCCATGGCTTTCTTCCAGTTGCATGTAGCTTAATAAATATGGATAGATACCAGTGTTGGGTTTGTAGACCATTCGCTGCAAACAGTTACTGAGGGTGTTCAGGGTTGGGTTTTATAAGGTTAAAATATTTTGGACTGAAAGATTAAAACTCTCTCTCTCTTGCACCCCCCTCCCTCTCTCTCTCTCTCTCTCTCTCTCTCTCTCTCTGTGATAGCTGTGACAGGATGAGATGGGTTGTTTTGACTCTGTTGACACATAATAGCAGCGTGTGTGCTGACAAGGGCTGTCTGAATTGTATCCTGCATGCATGGTATTGATTCAACAAATGTTCACATGTCTAAGTGCCTGTCTGCTCCAGATGAAGACTACACCCAGTTGTGATTGTTTCATGGTTAGTGTATTTTGTCTTGTCTTGATGCTGCAGAAATTATGCTTCTGAAAACTTTACAGCAGTAGGTGTTAAGACAATCCTTACAAGCTGGAAGTGTGAGAGAGAGAGAGAGAGAGAGAGAGAGAGAGAGAGAGAGAGAGAGAGAGAGAGAGAGAGAGAGAGAGAGAGAGAGAGAGAGAGAGAGAGAGAGAGAGAGAGAGAGAGAGAGAGAGAGAGAGAGAGAGAGAGAGAGAGAGAGAGAGAGAGAGAGAGAGAGAGAGAGAGAGAGAGAGAGAGAGAGAGAACTCATTAACAAATTAAGAATTGTGAATTTTAGACAGTAATTCCACATGTTGTAGAGTAAGTGCGGTTTCAGACAGTAATTCCACAACAGTTCATAAATTGCAGAGTAAGTGCATTTACAAATGCAGTATGTGCTGATCGACCTTGTCATTTTACACTACAACACGTACCTGTATGTTGTTTGTATACACACTGTTTATTTGCCCGACTTACCTCATGGAAGGTGGGTTGCTCTTCATTGACTCATGGCTACACACTTTCAGCTGAGCTTTTTATCACAGTTCATTGCCCTATGTGTGTGGGGCACACTGACACACTTTTTTCTTTCCTCTTTCATGACACCCCTGTCTGTACTCTTACTCGCGTAGCATTATGGGATGTACACGTTTCTGATTTGTTTGGCTGGCTTTGTTGTGTTTGCACTTTGAAGCCTGATCTCTTTTGTGTGTCAGTGTGTTTACAGGTGTGGTGTAGCAAGTTGAAGAAAGCATCTTCAAGTGTTAAAAATTAGCTCTGCCAGAAGTCGCATTATTTGTGCTGCCATTGTCATCAACTGTCAGCACTGTATTGTTTGTGAGTTGGCTTAAATTTGTCAGTGCTATTTTTGTCAGTTGGTATTTATTGGTCTGTTTAGAACAGGAAGTGGGAAGTCTAGGAGCTGTTCTATTAATTGATTCTGGGTATTGCCAGCAGCTCAGTTTCTGTGATACACTGCTTTCTAGTGAAACAGGCAAACATTATGTTTGATACCATGATAAACTGCTGCTTCTGTGTACATTGTGAAGAGAGTGGTATTCTGAAAACAGTGGTTTTGGGAGTACATGTTTGTACAAGGTATTCAATTCTTGCACAGTTGTGAAAAGACATCTGATTTGTGAGCTGACGTTTCGTTGTTCTAAAGTGAGTGTTCTTCAGGAAGCCATGGCATGTATAAACTGTCCTGCATTCCTACAATTTTGTTGTGAGAGTTTTCTTCAGAGATGAGGAATACAGTGGAACTCCCCTTCTAAGACCTCCAAAAATCTGAGATAATCATGCAGGTCTTTAATTAAAAGGAGGGGGTCTTAAAATGGGGGTAAAATTACAGAGATTATAAAAAGAAGTCTAAGAAAACAAGGTCTTAAATTGGGGGTCTTAAAAGGGGGGTCCCACTGTACGTATAACACATGTACATTCATTGAAAGAGAAATAAAAGATGCGAATTAGATTAACTGTTTGGATGAGATAGTAAAATGAATTTCTTGAAAGTTGAATAGAAAGTGAAGTGAGTTATGAAAATCCTCATATTAGGTATGCTTGTAAACAGGCACTTAATATAGCTTCAAAAAGAACACCACTTCACTTGCATGTATAGTCGGTGTTTGACTAAAATAACTAGTGTTATCAGTATGTTGCTCTTGCAATCAGGCTGCAAAACTGATTAGTAACTTATCAGGCTGGCAAGTGTGGAAGACACTGGCTGCTTGGACAGGTGTTTGAGGTGCTAATATAACTTGCAAAAGTGCGGACAGGCCCCATAATCACTTTATCCTTCAGCAACTCGCAGGGAAAGGAGCTTGTTTATTTCTGGATTCTGGTCAGATACTCCATTAACCTTTGCCTTGAATGCTCAGAGAAGAGCAAACAGAAATGTGCAAAGCTGTGCACCTCACAGTGCAGTGAAAAGGGCATTCGCTGGAGGTGAAGGCAACATTGTCCCTATAAATTCTCTGCTGCACAAGTATAACTGAACATCTCTGACTTCCTCCTCTGCATTATTTTGTTGCAGGTTGAGAATGGGCCGATGTCTTCGATTAATCCGACATCTTGAATTCATTGAAAACGACTGTAATTAGCCTCGCCACCAAGAATTCTTGCTGCTGCTGAGCAGTAACGTACCTGCAACAGAATTATTGGAAACCCCTGCGTTGGATGAGTAAAGCAGCCTTCCAGAATAGCAGTCAAGATGTCTGACATCAGCGACGGAGAAGATGACCTCCTGCTGTTCCCTATCACAGACCTGGACTCTGCTCCTGAAAATTCCCAGTCGGAGGCAGACGGCCAGGATTCCAGCGGAAGCGATGCGGATGAGGAACCCGACCTCCCGGCTCCCAAGCCGAAGCCGGCGATGCCGCTGCGTGAGCGTCGCATCAAGCGCGCTTACTCCATCGCCAAGCCGGTGAACATCAACATGGCGCCACTGGTGACCAGCAGTTCACCAGGGGGATCTCACCGCATGCGCTGGCTCAGCGCCATCCGCAAAGCCAAGAAAGCTAAAGATCCGTGGGCCAGCTTCCACCTTGACAGCCTGGAGACAGAGGTGTGCACGCGCCATCGCTACAACGCTCTGAAGAAGACGTGGAAAACGGATGATGTGCTGGTCAAGATGGAGCCCAAGGTGAGTACAGTAGAACCCTCTTTTAAGACCTCAAAAAATCCAAGAAAATCCGGTGTAACACGAGAAAATTACTCCCACGAGATTTTTACTCCGGAGTAAAAATTTTGTACGTAAATGTTACTCCCTTTACGAAAAAAGTACTCCCCCATTACACGAGAAAATTGCTCCCCATGACAGGTGAGTTACGAGTAAACATTTCGTACAAAAATGTTACTCCCCTGACGAATAAAAATCGAATAAATTACTTCACCCTAACACGAGCAATTTAACTTTCCATGCCAGGTGTACGAAGTTTTTACTCCCTTGTCCCCTGTTAGTCTTGGTGGTGGAAGGGTTGGAGGGAGGGTAGCGCGACATTCGTTTGCGCGAGATCACATACTGGCATTATCCCTTCGCCCGCATCCCATTTTCGAGTACGAGATTTTTACTGGAAGTAAAACAAGTCGCGTAAGGCGAAAATACAACATTTAGTCAAGCTGTCGAACTCACAGAATGAAACTGAACGCAATGCAATTTTTCAGCAAGACCGTATACTCGAAGCATCGTCAGTCCACCGCTCGTGGCAAAGGCAGTGAAATTGACAAGAAGAGCGGGGTAGTAGTTGCGCTGAGAAGGATAGCACGCTTTTCTGTACCTCTCTTCGTTTTAACTTTCTGAGCGTGTTTTTAATCCAAACATATCTATATGTTTTTGGAATCAGGAACCGACAAGGAATAAGATGAAAGTGTTTTTAAATTGATTTGGAACATTTAATTTTGATCATAATTTGTATATTTTTAATTTTTAGAGCTTGTTTTTAATCCCAATATAACATAAATTGTTTCGTGGAGTAAAAATTTCGTGTTACACCGGTCTTAAAAAAAAAGGGAGTCTCAAAAAATGGGGGTAAATTTACATATGTTATGAACAGAAAGTCTTCGAATACAGGGTCTTAAAAGGAAGTTTTCAATTTGAGGATCTTAAAAGGGGGTTCCACTGTATCTGGATCGTTCAAAGTTTAGCAGCTTTAGTTGCTGTAAATTAGTCTTCATGATAACTTTGTATTTTTTGAGTCACTTGAGAAAAAGTGACTCTATGTAATCGGTCAGTGTTAGTCTGTCCGGCCGGCTGGCCGTCCGTCCGTAGACACCACCTTAACGTTGGACTTTTCTCGGAAACTATCAAAGCGATCGGGCTCATATTTTGTTTAGTCGTGACCTCCAATGACCTCTACACTTTAACGATGGTTTCGTTGACCTTTGACCTTTTTCAAGGTCACAGGTCAGCGTCAAAGGAAAAATTAGACATTTTATATCTTTGACAAAGTTCATCGGATGTAATTGAAACTTTGTAGGATTATTCTTTACATCAAAGTATTTACATCTGTAGCCTTTTACGAACGTTATCAGAAAAACAAGGGAGATAACTAGCCTTTTCTGTTCGGCAACACACAACTTAACGTTGGGCTTTTCTCGGAAACTATAAAAGTGACCGGGCTCAAATTTTATGTGAACGTGACTCATTGTGTTGTGAATAGCAATTTCTTCCTGTCCATCTGATGCCTCATATAATATTCAGAACTGCGAAAGTGACTCGATCGAGCGTTTGCTCTTCTTGTTTTAGTTACATTTAGAAAGTGCTGTTTGCATGAATTGGATTTTTCAACATTGTGTATGCAAACTCACATCGTCACTTATAGCTTGCAAGAATGAGATGAAAGTTCAGCTGATGTATAAGGAAAGTTCTTCAGAATCATCAAATGGGTATAGCAGGCTAGCCATTTCTTCACTTAATTTGTTTGCTTGATCTTGTTCTTGATAGAACATATATGCTTATTGATTATATTTTCTGTTACAGGCCTTCACAAATGGAGCCATGAGGCAGTGCTACAGACTGTAAGTAGAATTTTATGTAGTCACTTACTTTGTATGACGTATCATACTATCAGGATTTTTAGCAGGATTGTTAAATAGAAGAAATACTTCATGGCAATTATTTTTGTGTGAATTTGAAGCTTTAAAGAACTGGTTATGTGTAGAGCAGCAATTGCTCTTTCAATCCTAATGTTCTTCTGCGTTTGTGAGCTGCAACACCAACATGCACTCAATTGTTGTTGCATTTTGAGTGACGAGTGGGCTTTTATGAGTAATCAATTGTTTTTATTATAATATGCAGAACACACACAAACAAGAAAACAGTTTAGATCGAGCTTTTGTTTATTTCAATGTTAGCTAGAGCCTTTTGTCAATCAATATTTAGGTCGTAGTTGTTTCATTCGTGACTAGCTCGTTGTCTTTCTTGCACGGACAGGAAGAAGCACACCACGTTCTTTGCCCAGGACTGGAAGCATGCTCCGAACTACATCGCCAAGCAGTACATGGAGAACGTGGACCGCCAGGTGTACTTCGAGGACGTCAAGCTGCAGATGGACGCCAAGCTGTGGGGGGAGGAGTACAACAGACACAACCCTCCCAAGAAGGTAGTGTTGTGTGCTGTGTATGGCGAGGCTAAAGAAAAACTTGTGTTTGTACAGTGGAAACCCCCTTTAAAGACCTCCAATACTCTTGTCACAGATCTTAACCAAGTTTGATTACTGTGTACTGGAGACGGAAAGACTGCTAGCCTGTGGGAATCATAAATGCGTTTTTTTGACTGCTAGCCTGTGGGAATCATGAACGCGTTCTTTCAAGTTACTGCTGGCTGTGGGAATCATGAACACGGTTGTTTCAATCTTTGTGCAGGTGGACATTTTCCAGATGTACGTGCTTGAGTTCAAGAACCGTGAGGGTTCCCCGCTGTATCATCTGGAGCACTACATTGAGGGCGACTACATCAAGTACAACTCCAACTCGGGATTTGTTGAGGTCAAGGACAAGTGCAGGCTCACCCCACAGGTCAGACAAATGCATTATTCATGAGCTGTGTCTTTAATTATAATGGTGTGTGAACATGCCTATAAGGCTGTTAGGTTGATGATTTTGTTTGATGATAATGTAGGTCTGATGTGTGTGTTTTTGCAATGCATGTCCTGATGCACTTATGTTCTGAAAACACTGTCAGGACACATTTCTAAAAAGAGCATTCCTTCGAAATCGATTGATAGTCTTCTAATTCTAACTGTTTTTCATCTTAATCATCTTTTTATATTTAGTCAAGTTTTGACTAAATATTTTAACATCGAGGGGGAATCGAAACGAGGGTCGTGGTGTATGTGTGTGTGTGTCTGTGTGTGTGTGTGTGTGTGTGTGTGTGTAGAGCGATTCAGACTAAACTACTGGACCGATCTTTATGAAATTTGACATGAGAGTTCCTGGGTATGAAATCCCCGAACGTTTTTTTCATTTTTTTGATAAATGTCTTTGATGACGTCATATCCGGCTTTTCGTGAAAGTTGAGGCGGCACTGTCACGCCCTCATTTTTCAACCAAATTGGTTGAAATTTTGGTCAAGTAATCTTCGACGAAGCCCGGACTTCGGTATTGCATTTCAGCTTGGTGGCTTAAAAATTAATTAATGACTTTGGTCATTAAAAATCTGAAAATTGTAAAAAAAAATAAAAATTTATAAAACGATCCAAATTTACGTTTATCTTATTCTCCATCATTTGCTGATTCCAAAAACATATAAATATGTTATATTCGGATTAAAAACAAGCTCTGAAAATTAAATATATAAAAATTATTATCAAAATTTAATTGTCCAAATCAATTTAAAAACACTTTCATCTTATTCCTTGTCGGTTCCTGATTCCAAAAACATATAGATATGATATGTTTGGATTAAAAACACGCTCAGAAAGTTAAAACAAAGAGAGGTACAGAAAAGCGTGCTATCCTTCTTAGCGCAACTACTACCCCGCTCTTCTTGTCAATTTCACTGCCTTTGCCATGAGCGGTGGACTGACGATGCTACGAGTATACGGTCTTGCTGAAAAATGGCAGCTACTTGACTAAATATTGTATTTTCGCCTTACGCGACTTGGTTTTTTTTCTCCTTGAGAATAATTTAACCACTTTTAATATGGACCGCCTTTTTTTCTTGTTTGTGCGTTAATTTGTTAGCTTTGTTACAGGACAAATAATTGCACAACACAGTGGAATCCCCTTTTAAGACCCACCAATTTAAGACTTTTCACTTTTTAAGATCTTAATTTTTTAGATCTTTTGTTCATAGTGTCTGTAAATGTACCCCCCCCCCCCCCCCCCCCCCCCCCCTATTTTAAGACTACCTCCATTTTAAGACCCAATTTTCTCAGATTTGTTGAGATCTTTAAAGGGGGTTCCACTGGACTCACCTTGTGGAAAACACTGACCACACAAACACCTGTCCTTCCTTGCAGGCGTTCAGCCACTTCACGTTTGAGCGGTCAGGCCACAAGCTGATTGTGGTGGACATCCAGGGGGTGGAGGACCTGTACACAGACCCCCAGATCCACACCGCCGAGGGCAAGGAGTACGGGGACGGCAATTTGGGCCCCAAGGGAATGGCGCTCTTCTTTCACTCTCACACCTGCAACACTATCTGCGAAAGTCTCAACCTCACGCCCTTTGACATGGCCAACTCGGAGCTGCGGAGTCTGGAGGAGTTTGTCCAAAAGCAGGTCAGCGGTGATTTTGTGCCTAGAGCTTGCTGTGTGTGTGATTTGTTTTGTGGATGATGAAGAGTGCTTGGTGAGGCTGGGTGGGTTGTGTGATCGAGGTTGTACTTTTTGAGTGTGCTGGAGATTTGTGTACACGGATAAGTTGGCGGTCCTTGCAATTGATTGAAGGATATAAGTTCAAGAAAGATACAATGGATGACACTTTTTTTGTCTTCTTTTTTTTTGTTCAGAAGTTGGCAGTTCTTGTTCTAATTTTGTTGTGGTGCACTTCATCCTTTTTATGGGCTATAGCTACTGCCCTATAGGCAGATACGCAGAATGCACAACACAAGCTATAACCCTCTGAATAAATAGCTATTCTGAATTTGAAAACCCCATGGTTTATTTCCACAGGAGAAGTATGCCAAAACACGTGTGCGTGGACTGGAGGAGAGTGTGATCAGTGCCTCACCCAAGGAGATGGTTGACCTGACCATGCTCCTGGCCCGCCACCACTCCCGCACCTCCCACTCCTCCCAGGATGACGACAACGACGACAGCATGCCTCTCAGCCCCACCAGCGACGAGGAACCCATGTCCACTGACAACGAGAGTCCGGGGTTCCGTCCCAGGAGGCAGGCCTACATCAGCGAGAGCGAAGGATCTGTGACGGAGGTGAGATTGACGGCCTTGCAGTTTCTGCTGGGAAAACGTCTACCTTAAGGCGGTCCTAAACTGAGGCTGAAGTCGACTTCGCATCGACTTCTTAAAGTCTTTTTAACAAAAACTCAGGGCTAAAGCTTTGTGCGGCCAGGTGCGAAGCATACTTGGCGTAGTCGACAAAGCCCAATTAAGGACAGGTTTTAGGCCAAGAAAAAAAAATCAAAGTTTTGGATTCCCCAACCAACCCTATTTTTGCCTCCGGACCCTAGAACTTTTTTTGTCTTAAAAAATATGATTACTCCAAAATGACAAAACTCGATTTTGTAAACTTTACATACGAGGCAGAGTTACTTTTTTCCGACGTCCAGGGGACACATCGCCTGTGTAAATAAAAAAGAACAATCGTCAATCAAAAAGAAAAAGAAAGGAAGTAAGGGACCCTATTGTTTTTGGCCGTGTCATCGGAGACAACCATTTTATTTTTGGGCTTATTTTATGGTCTATACATGCCTCGTAGGCTGAAAAAAGAGACAAGACAGTTTGATTGAGATCGCCTTTTCGAGATCTGTGCGTGTGCTGTCTTATTTTTTTTTTTTTATCATTTTGGAATGTGTTTTACTTCATATTCGACAAGCAAATGTTGATATTTTTAAGTCAGTTTCTTGTAGTCCGTGTGAGGTCTTTTGGGGACATTGTAAGTTTCACTCGTAAGCTTGCAAGTTATTTTCATGTCAATTCAGCTACTGCAAGTCGAGTTCTTTATCTGTCTCCAACCGTAGTATTCTACTGTTTCAGTTTTGGTAGCGCATGCATTTCTGTCATGCAGTCTTTCTTTGAAAGGTGTTTGGTTCTCCCTTCCATAGGAAGTTGTCAAATTATTCCTAAATTTGATAGTGATTTATTTATTACCAGATGATTACCCGCTTCGCCGGGTGGATCGCGAGACGGAGCACGTGTTGACATGATTGACGCCACACGAAGGAAGGGAGATAAACGCGCAAAACACTGGAGAAGATAAGGAAGAGTTACTGGGAATGGATCTACAGAAAAACCAAAATCGGTTCACCGCGCCGCGCTTAGAGCACGTGTTGAAAATTTTCATCGACCAGATTGTGTCCGGGGTCTACCTGAATATGCCCACCAAATTTGAAGCAGATCCATCGAGAACTTTGGCCGTGCATCGCGAAGTGACAGACAGACACACACAAGCCGTATATATAGATATAGATTCATTTGTTGTTTTTCTTTAAATTCAATTGTTTGGAGAGGAAGGATAATTTGTTTTAGTAAAGATGAATTTAGTGAGTGTACATATATGTTATTCAATGTTGTTGGTGGATTTTATCTTTGTACATTTCTGCGATCTATCTGAGCAAAAATGATGGGAGGATTTTTGTATGACTGTTTTTGCAGGGAGATTGTCACGCTGTGAGCAACGTGTTGGTTGAGATTGATTCTGGCGGTGTTAATCTCGTTAATACCTCTCATCCTCACAACAACACTGTTTCTGTCCCTAACTCCTCTGAACCGCACATAAAACGTGTGAACAGTCGTATATTTCTTGACGAATTTGGGCACACAGTAAGTGAAGAAAAAACATACGAGCATGGACTGTATGCAGTTGAACCAGCCTGCGTAGAGATGTAGAGAATCAAAAGGCTCAGGGTTTGTTATGTTGGTTTGTGAGTAGTTTATGTATGTTTTTTGTTTGTTTTGTTTTTATATGCTGATGATTTGCATTTGAGTTTTACTTTGTGAGTGATAGTTTTGCTTGTTTTTTTATTTTTATTTTTTTAATTTTTTTTAAATTTTTTATTTATTTTTTCTTTCTTTGCGTGTGTGTCTGTTTGATGCAGCTGCCCGAAACATTGTGGTAACAAGTTGAAAAAGGAATATAGTCCATGCATAAAAAGGAAAACAACGGGAGAGTTAAGTTATATAGGGAAAAATATAACTTAAAAGTGAAAGAATGGATAAAAAAGGTTTGTGCATCCATTTCTCCCACCCAAGGGCATGCTACAGTATTAATTATGAATAGGCTTAGCTTAGAGTCTGATATTGAAAATTGGTAGGCACTTTGCTCTGGCTTTCACATGTTCCCTAGATTTCAATGCTGCTTATCTGCCTGTCAGTGTTAGCTGTTGGTTTGAAGTGGGGACTGTTTGGTAGATATAGTTTTATTTCATTTTATGTAATAACAAGAGGCGAAGCCATCAAGGCTCACGTAAGAAATCGACAAACAGTAACACAAACTCAATCACTCCGTCACACATACACACACACACACACACACACACACACACACACACACACACACACACACACACACACACACACACACACACACAGACACACACAGAGAAAGAGCATAGGTGAAACTGTGCAAGAAAGCGAGACACTAGATCTAGATCTGTCTGTCTGCATGTAGCCTACTTACAGGACACGACTGCCAACTAGTCTCGGCGCGCTCAAAATAATAATGACCAAGACTTTCAGTACTTCCTTCGCGTGACGTCTAACCCTCTTACGTCATAATGTGACGTCAATGTAATGTGACGTCTTCAAATGTTAGAGTTTCTACCACAGACATACACACGCACAAACACACGCACACACGCACGCACAGACAGACAAAGTTACGATCGCATAGGCTACACTTACGTGAGCCAAAAACCAATTATTTATTTTATTTATTTATTTATTTTTGTTACATTTGAAGGTTTTGGTATGAGTTATTAGTATTAGCATGTATGTTCATTCCCACATTGATGACACTACGCTCAGCAAAAAACGGATTCATGCAAATTTTGACATACTGGACAGCTTAAGAGGGGATCACACTGTGCAAACTTCTATTACTCTATTTCAAATCTCACCAACATAGTTTCTCATTGTCTTTTCGATCTGTCCTTACACTCTTTTATTCTGCTGAAAACTCTTCAATTTTCTTCTATGAAAACTCTTCATAATTTGCTGTCATTCTCCCGTATAGAATAAAAATTCTTCTTTGTTGTACACTTCAATGGAGCAACTTTTTTCTTCTGACAATAGACTTTTTACCAAACCGTACTGGGCACTTTCCTCACCCCCATAAAATACTCTGTTCCTGAACCATTTTGGTGGAAATAACATTTTATTGGTTTTAACTCAATTCTCACTGTTGACAATCAGTTTTGCTGCTAACATTGTTAACATTCACCCGAACTCCTATGTGTGTGCCTGCATGTGTGTGTGTGTGAGAGAGAGCGAGTGGGAGAGAGAGAATGTCTGAGATGTATAATTATTATTGTATGAATGATGATAACTTTCTATTGATTCTTGTTTTCTTTTCTGAATATATTGATCCTTATAACAATTATGCGTAAACATTTATTAATTCTTGTTTTCTTTTTTGAATATATTGATCCTGAAGACAATCATGCGTAAACATTTATTGATTCTTGTTTTCTTTTCTGAATATATTGATCCTCAAGACAATAATGCATACATTTTTTGGGGGGTGATGTTCAAATACCTAAATTAGTTGTGTCATTAATATTAAGTCATTCACTTAGCTTTTTTTTCAATTCCTGTTTTATCTTTTTGATAAAGTCAGGCATGTATTAGGGCTTGCTTACTCAGGACCAGTGGGCTTGTGTGTGTCTGTATGAGTGTGTGGGTGTTGTTTGGGGGGGGGGTAGAGAGAGAGAGAGAGAGAGATACTCTGGTGTGTCAAAATTGTACTGAAAATGAAAACGAGCAGCTGTTCATCACAGTGTAACATGTTGCTGAAGTTAAATGCCTGTAGTGTTGTTATGGCTGTTGTAAAACTAAGCATCTAGACGGAACATTCACATGCTGGGTATATGTTTTCAGGAGGAAGAGCGCCGTAACTTTCACGAGGAGATGAAGAAGGTTCACCGACCATCTTGTGTCAACATGGAGCTGGATTTCCGCAAACTCTCTAACCTGCGTATTGGGGAGTCTATCCTTGGGCAGGTCAGTGTTCTGTGTTCTTGTTATTTTGCATGCTTCTCTGTCTGCGTGTGTGAGTTTTAGAAGTCTGTCTGTCTCACAGTGTCTTTCTGTGCCTTTTCATTCCTGTTTGGTTTGATTGTCGACTGTTGTGGTTATCGTGTCTACCTTGAATCAAAGTAAAAGCTAGTTAGAGCATTGTATGTGTGAGTGTGTTTCTCTATTAAAAACATGTGTGCATGTATGTCTCTGCTGTTGCTATTCCTAGAATGGATTTTTGATAAATGAAGAGAATGAAGGGATCCACAAAATGGTGTTAGTACCAAAATCAGGAGCAGTTTCTGTCTTTGCAAGTAGAGAACAAAAGTTGATCAGATTGATGTAGGTTAAATCTTGTGTTCTATTCACTCAATATAAAAGTCAGTCTCTAGCTCTCCCATGTTTGTACAGATAGGAAATATCAGACTATTGTAGCTTAAATCTTTTCTTCCCTTTTCTCAATATGAAAGTCAGTCTCTCTCCAATGTTTGTACAGATTGGAAATATCAGACTATTGTAGCTTAAATCTTTTCTTCCCTTTTCTCAATATGAAAGTCAGTCTCTCTCCAATGTTTGTACAGATTGGAAATATCAGACTATTGTAGCTTAAATCTTTTCTTCCCTTTTCTCAATATGAAAGTCAGTCTCTCTCCAATGTTTGTACAGATTGGAAATATCAGATTATTGTAGGCAGGTTTCACAATCTTCAATCACAGACTTCCTTTTTTTTCAACAAAATCAATCTTGACAGAGATCTTTGAAATAGTGTTTTTATTAAAGTCTTACATCCTCCTGGATGGAATCAAGACAAAAACTTGTATGGAGACGCATTCTTGTCGACATAATGTGATAGCTTGTTACAGTACTCTATCAAACAAAGGGATAGACGTAAACATAATTGGGTAACGATTTATTCAAAGAATATTGTCCAGAGGCTTTAATAAATTAAGCAATAACAATGCAAGCAAAATATCATTTCCGAGCTCAGTGAAAAAAGCAGCAAATAAGGACTAATTATGGGAATTCCGTTCTTCTGAACTGCTATTTCGCTGTGATGCACGTCATGAGCATACCTTCAAAAGTAACAATGTTAATTGCACTCCATTTCTCACTTTAAAAAAAAAGTAGAATCATTGACCAATAGAAAAAAACGAGTTTGGAATTTTTTTGGCATATTCTTGGGGAATAAATACCTGAAAATGTAACCCTACCCTCTAAATGGTGACATCATGACAGCGAAAAAAAATATACAGAACAAGTCATGTGAAGCGATAATAAAACATTAAGTTGGTTTGAAACTAAAAGATCAACATTGGAATCAGGGACGAGTCATTAACAATGCTAGTGAGATTTGGCTAGCCGAAACCAGAAGACCGAGACGGGTTGCCTCCGCGAAGCATACGAACAAAACGGGCGATTTTTCTCATTTGAGCAGATTTTCACACTAAGCATGACATATCTGTTTATACATTGGGATCCAGGAAATCCAAAGGATACAATGCAATAACTTTTGAATCTGTAATCAAAAGTGGTATTGTTATTTGCAATTTTTAGAATGTTATGTACCAAATTTTATAATACATTTCATAACTTGACGAAATGTAAAACAAGTCGCGTAAAGCGATATAAAAACATGTAGTCAATCTATAGGCATCAAATTGAAGGATAAACTAAAAAAAAAAACCAGTCCGATCGGCGAGACTAAATTCAGATAGTCTCGGCTAACCATACCCGAAAACCGTCACGGATCACACTCATCTCCGCGAAGCATACTCAACCTGTTTTCTTTAATTCTGAACGCGTTTTTAAAGTAAACATAACATATGTGTATATATATATTTTAAATCAGGAGAAGATAAGAAGTACAATGCAGTAGTGTTTGAATCTGTAATGAAATATTCGTTTTTGATGACACTTTTAATGAGCGAACTAATTCACTTATTTTCAAGCTACCTGGCTCAAATGCAATATCAAAGTCCCGACTTAATCAAAGATTACTTAACAGGTCCGCCTCAACTATCACAAAAACGGAAATGACGTCATCAAAGACTGTGGCAGAGTACCTTAACGCAGTCCTAGTATATCCACTACTGACTGAACTGTGGCATAGTACCTGGACGCAGTCCCAGTATATCCACTACAGACTGAACTGTGGCATAGTACATGGACGCTGTCCCAGTATATCCACTACAGACTGAACCTTAATGTCTTGCATTTTCTACAACAACTACTCTGCACACATAAGAAAACCCAACCCCTCTCGCACGCACACATGCAAGTACGCACGCATCAACACTCACGCATCAACACTCACACACACACACACACACACACACACACACACACACACACACACACACACACACACACACACACACACACACACACACATAAGCTAACACAAACGAACACGTGCGCACAACGCTCGCGCGCACGCTTACACACACACACACACACACACACACACAAACGCACGCACGCACGCACACACACACACACAAACGAACACGTGCGCGCAACGCTCGGCCGCACGCACACACACACACACACACAGCTAGATAATACATCATCTGATATGTTTCCTTGTTCATATGCTTTTTTCAAGTCATAAACGTAAACAATGAATGGTTTTACTGGGATTTTGTGCAGCGTTTTGTATTATCTGCGTTGTTGTCGGATTTAAATACTCTCAAAAACTGGGTATCTAATCACGACCGATAAGATTTTCCCCTTTTCGATTAAAAAGTACAATGAGATTTAGTCAGAACCATAACATTATTCTTCCAAAAACACTTATTAACATCCATGTAAAAGAAACACAACTCTGTTCATCAAATTATCTCACCCTTTGCAAGAAACGTATGGCGAAGGCACATTTCGCGCCGCGGTGCAGATGACGCAATTAACTCTCGTGACGAAACGATTGGTTCGTGACGTCGCGTCATCAACCGTTCATGAATGGCCCTTGTATGAATGGCATTCTTTCTGTTGGGATGACGTGTGAA
The DNA here is from genome assembly GCF_037325665.1 of Littorina saxatilis. NCBI lineage: Eukaryota > Metazoa > Mollusca > Gastropoda > Littorinimorpha > Littorinidae > Littorina > Littorina saxatilis. Next base: position 22,978,631 of record NC_090246.1, read on the forward strand.
CCTCATCATTAGTGACTTGGAAAATCGGTCGGATTTAGGTATCCCCGAAGTCGGTCGGAATTGGATACACTTACCCTACACTCTTCCACACTGACAGGCGCGCGCGCACGTACGCACGCACATATGCAACAATAACAATGACAAAAATCAAACTTTTAAAAGCACTTGAAAGTTAATAAACAAAGCAACTATTGATTCCCTACGATTATATGATCGTGACTGGCTCTCTTTCCAAGTTGGAACGTTTTCAATCTGCTGTCTGACGTCATCAAAGTGTTGAAAAACGTACGGCGATGTCTATAAAACTCTCACTTGACCACAACATTCACAATGCAGTGCATTCAAGGATTGAAAAAAACACTGGCGTTGATCAGACACAGTCACTGAATGTTGTTATTTTACAAATGAATCTGCTTAACATTTGGTAAGAAATGACCGTCAATAGTGCCGGGCGGTCGTGAGAATTCAAGGTTTTCAGAGACAGACAGTAAATAACGTGCTCTGAAATAAACACATGCCGAAAAATTCTTTAGTCAGCCAGTTGATCATCTGCCTGACAACGGATAGGAAGTGTAAAATTGGTCGCATCATGGCAATTTGCTGTGTATGGCGGTCATAGCAGACGATTTGTCTTCAGGACGGTCGTGAGAAAAAATGAGACAGACACCTTGCCCGAGTGACTAGACAGTAAATAACGTGCTCTGAAATAAACACATGCCGAAAAATTCTTTAGTCAGCCAGTTGATCATCTGCCTGACAACGGATAGGAAGTGTAAAATTGGTTGCATCATGACAATTTGCTGTGTATGGTGGTTATAGCAGACGATTTGTCTGCAGGGCGGTCGTGAGAAAAAATGAGACAGACACCTTGCCCGAGTTACTAGACAGTAAATAACGTGCTCTGAAATAAACACATGCCGAAAAATTCTTTAGTCAGCCAGTTGATTATCTGCCTGACAACGGATAGGAAGTGTAAAATTGGTTGCATCATGACAATTTGCTGTGTATGGCGGTTATAGCAGACGATTTGTCTGCAGGGCGGTCGTGAGAAAAAATGAGACAGACACCTTGCCCGAGTGACAAAATGACCAAGCGCAAGTAGAATAAGCCGTAGTTAGCCTTTCAAAACCTTTCATGTCGTGATTTGATGGAAATTGCTACTTATTAAAAGCATGTTACGTCCAAACCTGTTAACAGCCATTCCAACTGAACAGATTTGTAATTAACGTTTTTGAGACAGACACATTTAGAAAAAAGACCGTTTACTTCACATGCGATTGTATCGACTAAACATAAACACATTCATTGTTTTTTTTAACTAAGTGTGTTCATCTATCTCTGTTCTTTGGTTTCTAATGTACTTTTCACTGGATTTCTTTGAGTGTTTTTGTACTGGTGCCTTAGTCTATTGCAATGTGGCTAAAAAGGGAAATCGTGTCTGTCTCATTTCTCACGACCGACCTACCTTTTTCGCTGGTGGGGAATACAAACTTGACTTAAATTCGATCAAAGTTTATTTTTCATATGTAAATTCCGAAGACATTCGACACAGACCAGTGAAAATTCACGACTAAACAAAACGAAACATTTTATTTAATATCAAAGTCAGGGACATACCCGACTCTGAAGACTGTGAAACCTGTCTGTAGCTTAAATCTTTTCTTCCCTTTTCTCAATATGAAAGTCAGTCTCTCTCCAATGTTTGTACAGATTGGAAATATCAGATTATTGTAGCTTAAATCTTTTCTTCCCTTTTCTCAATATTAAAGTACATCTCTCTCCCATGTTTGTACAAATTCACCATGAGACGGCCAAGTACCAGGAGATTGTGTTGGTACCAAATCAAAAGCAGTTTCTTTCTTTGAAAGTAAAGAACAAAAGTGTATCAGCTTATTTGAGATTCAATCTTTTCTTCTCTTAATTCAAAATAAAAGTGTCTCTCCCATGTTTGAACAGATTCACCACGAGATGGCCAAGTACCACGAGATTGGTCGTTTCTCTGTGGATGAGGGGGACGAGACGGACTGGGAAGCTGCCCTGTTCCACGAAGAGCATGCCGCTCAGCTGGGAGTGCTGGAAGCCATCGTCACGCTGGCCAGGCTCCACCTGGACATGCAGAGAGATGTTCTGGTCAACTGCACTGTTAAGGTCAGTTCTGGTGATGTGTTGACGTTTTTTCTCTGTACTTGAGCGGAGCTGAGGTGGATAAATGATGCAGCTGAATGCCTTGCTGAATTGAAGCAGTAAGTGACGGGCGCAGTGGCGTGGTGGTAAGACGTCGGCCTCTTAATCGGGAGGTCGTGAGTTCGAATCCCGGTCGCTGCCGCCTGGTGGGTTAAGAGTGGAGATTTGTCCGATCTCCCAGGTCAACTTATGTGCAGACCTGCTAGTGACTTAACCCCCTTCGTGTGTACACGCAAGCACAAGACCAAGTGCGCACAGAAAAGATCCTGTAATCCATGTCGGAGTTCGATGGGTTATGGAAACACGAAAATACCCAGCATGCCTACTCAACGAAAGCGGAGTGAAGCTGACTATGCTCTGAGTATAGTTTGGGGAACCCAAATGGGCAAATGAGCTCACACGTAACCAGAAAATTCTGGAACGCTGAAGAAGAAGAAGAAGCAGTAAGTATCTGGCAGTGTCTCACTATTTCATTGATGTTGTAAGAGTTCAGTGTGGTTTGCAAAGATCCGAATTGTGGGGTTGCTTCGATTCACAGATCAAATTGTAGTATTTTGTTTCACTGAGCAAATGGTAATACTACAGTGGAACCCCCCTATTAAGACCCCCCAAGTTAAGACTCCCTCCCTTTTCAGATCATGTTTTCTCAGATTTTCTGTTGATAACCTGTGTAGATTTACTCCCATTTTAAGACTCCCTCCTTTAGACCTGATTTTATCTCCCACAATTCCGAGAGGAATGGGTCACGTGAGATAGAACGCGGAATACGTCACTGAACGAATGGATTTCGTCCTGTGAAGACGGGTTGGTGCACTGTCTATCTTTTGCTTTGCTTTCCTTTTTCTCTAACCTTTCTCTGTACAAGTTTTAGTTGTAGGTTAGTTGAAGTTGACTATTTTGATTGTTTATCATTGTGTCAACTTGCAAGGTAAGGAAACAGTTTGGAGTTTTCGGTGTTTGTTTGGTTTTGAACCGGGAACGCGTAGTTTCGCGTATGAATTTTATTCGTCGAAGCTAACACATGGAAATGTTAATGATTTTTGCAGGTCTTAAAAGGGGGCTCCACTGTACTTGGATTCACTGAAGAAACTCCTCTGCTGAGACAGCATTTTTGTCTGTGTCTGAGTTCATGTTACCTTTAAATTCGGAGACCATGAGTCACATGCTGTTGTTTGGTGTATTTCTAGTTGTGTTAATGATGTTTTTCTGGGTTACAGCAAACAGGAGATAACACAAACATCGGCCTGGATTACATGCTGCTAGCGGCGGAGGCTGGTGACCGCAGTGCTATGATCTACATGGCCAGGGCCTTTGACACAGGGGACAATCTGGGTACCCACAGGTAAGCATGGCAGGAGGAATGAATGGAAAATAATGGCATTTTTTTTAGCAGAAGGAAAATATACAGGGGGGGGGGGAGAGAGAGAGAGAGAGAAAATCTGAGAAAGTAGGGTCTTATAACTGAGGGAGCTTTAAATCAGGGGAGTCTTGAAAACTATGCAAAAATCGATTCGTGGGGACTGTACTCTTGTGTGAAACACTGTAACAGAGGAATGCAAACCACTCGACCCAACACGCTCTTTGCCAATCTTCAGGTCCAGGTCATGGGAGGATGCAATCCACTGGTACGGCGCAGCCGTGGCCAAGATCCAACATGACGAGGGGGGAGAGTACGACTCCACCATGGAGGACCCCCCTTTCCTGCTGATGGGCCGACAGGCAGAGATCTACCTGGAGGGGGGGCATGGGCTGGACAAGAACCCTTCCAATGCTGGTAAGGCTTGTTCATTTTCTGCCTCTCTTCTTTTTATTTATGTGTATCCTACATAAAGGATGCAGCAGTCCCTGCAGTGTACGGCCCCCGGCGGGAGTGGACACCTGACATGTACGGACAGATTTGCTAAGCACAGAGTGTTTTTCAATGATAATTGCACCTGCCAAACGTGGACGCGGACACTCATTTTTGGTCCCAACTGTAGGTCATACCTGCAATGTGCGGACAGACGGTCAGCATTTCAATATTTTAAAAAAGCAATTTGTGTAAATCTGGTTCGACACAGCAAGCCATGTAGTATTCTCTATTTTTGTGTATGTTGGGTTCAGACAGACTGATAGTGTGGGAAACATATTACAATTGTCAAATGTGTACTGCAGTCATAGGACAGGGGAGGTAATAAACTTGGGACATTTATGTTTCAAAGCCATATGTGTATTTGTAGCTTTTGTTTTCTTCTTTTTGTGTGTGTGTGGGGGTGGGGATTGAATGCTGACCCTTGTTGAAAAGAACAGATGTGCAATATCTGGTGATCAAGAATATGTTGGCCATGTGGGAAGTACGTCAGTCGAGTGAACTTCGAGGCCGTTCCATGCACCTGTGAAGTTGTGTGTGTGCTTCAGGAACAGTAACAGCCTGTTGTCCAAATTTTCAAGTGGAACACTTTATTATTGACAGATTTGGTTATTTTCAAATGGACCACTTTGTGATTGACTGATTTTGTTTGTATTTTTCAGCGGAACTGTTTGAGAAGGCGGCGGAGTCTGCGACAGAAGCCATGAAAGGACGTCTAGCCAACAAGTACTTCATGCAGGCGGAGGAGGCGTGGGGCCAGGTGGAGGAGTGAGCCCTTCACCCCTCTCCTGCCGGGACCACGGCTGCCATCAAAGTGATTCACAAATACAGCCGACCGGTTTGCTGCTGTGCCATGCTGAATTGATTATGGCAGTTGTTGCAGCAGCGACAGGTTCCAGCAGGCATCGCTCCTTTGGAAAATGACTGAGCTTTTGCGTTGTGCCATTTGAAGTCTGTCTGACTGCACAAAGTCAGAATGTGAAAGGTGGACTGTGAAAGTATATCGGTCGAACAGTGCTTAGCCTATGTGTATAAGACCAGTGACTTCCAGTCCACCTGATTGGACAGAGTCAGAATGTAAAGGCTGAACAGTGAAGCGAAACCAGTTGAACAACTCTAGCCTGTATCGGTGAAGTTAAGAGACTTCCGGTGCGCCAGGGTCTGCATTAATGAATGTAAGAAGCAAGTTGTGCTTGCTTGTTGCTTGGGACAGTGCCCTATACCTCTGTAGAGATGCCTAGTGTTTTTGAAACACTGATCAAGTGAAGCAGATATGTGTGCCCCTAGCTGGGCTATATCATGCTTAATAGTTGGACTGTACTGCTTCACATCTACAGAGGGGGCAGGGAATTGCTGATTGAGTGAGCACTTTGTCAGTTTGTGTTATTTTAACAGCGAATAAACCAAGAAGATTTCAGCGGCCCTGATCCTGATGCATGAAAATTAATGTGAAAGAGAATGGAGAACAGGGTGGTGATTTTAAGTGCAAGTCAAGAAAATGTGCCTGTGCAATTTGCATCTCTAGAAAGGATTGCCAAAAGGCTGTAGGCAAAAACTGATGTCTCATTTTTGTTTAAGAAGAGAAAAGATGATTTGAAGTTTAACTGCCACAGGAATATATAATAAATACTGGATATTCTGCTCATTTGTGGGTTTTTCTTCTGTCTATGAATAAAAAGCAGACCACATTGCAGTGCCCTGCAGTTAAGCATTTGTTTTCATTCAGTATTTTAAAACAATTGCACAAATGTGATAGTCTTACCGATGCAGAAACTTTTTCTATTTTTGTCACTTATGCAACAAATTCTATGATAGTGACAGACAAATACTTTTCTAACTACTTTTTTATTTGAACATTCAGCTTTACAAAAGTTCACAAATGAAAATGTGGCATGTTTATGGCCCGACGCTTTTGACGGAATGTGATAACTTACTTCTTGGTAGCTCGAACACGTAACCCATGACTAAGTATTAATACCGTGCTAAAAATTAGTATCAATACTGCACTGGAGAAAAAAACACCACTAAAACAAGTGGGGAAAAAAACACAAAAAGCGCACAATAGTTACAATGATGGTCTTTATGCCTGTCACTGATCGAGATGGTTTCTGAACCCAGCTAAAGGTATCGGTCAAGAAACAGCTGTGCATCAAGTGATTGATGTTAAAATCCGGAGAAAATAAACAAGCCCAAGAAAAACTATATGTCTGATTTTGTTGTGCTGGTAAAGGAAAAGCAGGGATGGCCAAATCTCAACATTTTAACTCGCCAACCGAGCAAGTGACTTCAAGAAAGTTACTTGCCCACCAGAAATGTTGCTAAGCCCAGTACATACCACAGTTGCTGCATCTGCAGTGTTTATATGGCTTTGAAACTCGATATTACAACCAAAAGAGTTGCATTGGACCACAATTTTCACTGGCCAACCGGATTTTTATTGGTGGTTTCTACTAGCCCGGCGGATTTTTTACTGGCGATATCCATGCCAGAGTCTTCAAGAAAATCAATTTTGTGAAAATGTGCAACAAGACAAAGCCACAAAAGTGACTGTAAAATCCCTGGAAGATTTCTGTGAAATACAGGATTGGCAATGTTATCACTGAATCAGTCTGGAGACAGTGAAAGTGGTTTGGTTGTAAATAAGCATTCTGAAAATGATTCTGAATTGTGTTCAATGTTGAAAAAGCATGCTAGTGACTTTTCATATCTAGTTTTTGTACAGATGTGTTTGTTTTATGTGTAGGCAGTGGCAGCTGCCTGTCATAGAAGAATACATACTGCTGTACTGTACATAGATACAAGTAATACAAGTAGATTGGTGCAACTTCATAAAAAGCACCAACAAATATAAAAAGCAACAAAAAAAATTAAATATGAAAAAAAGTTATGTTTTTTAATGCAAACAAAAAAATGAATAAAAAGAGAGAAAAAAATAACAAACGCCAGAAAACTTTTAAGGTACCGTCATTTCTAGCAGGAGTAAGTCAGGTGAGCCTAACAGCGGAACTCAAATTTTGCAGCAGTTGCAAGCACCATATGATTAGGACATGATATATTTTCAAATCCTAGCAATTGGTTCACAAGAACAGAAATTGTAGAAGACATTGTCCTAAAATTATTATTTCATCATTGCCCAAAGTGTGCAACCTGTAAATACGAGGTCATTTATAAAGTCTTTCTCTTTTGAGTTCTGATAGCTAGAACTTTTAAATTTGATAAAATTAATGTGAATGTACGTGGTATAATGCTTGAAGGTGCTGCAGAACTCGGGTTCACTGTGCAAGTCTCACGTGAAAAACTCTTTCTTGAAGTACAGTAGCTTGAGAAAAAAAATCCACGTTTATGTTCGCTTGTGTTCAGTTTGATTTTGTTTGTTTGATTGATCTCTTCATTGCTTTGAATAGTATTACATGTATTCGTTCAAGCATTGTGTCATGGACTGAAAACCAGGTATTGTCAGCATTTCATCTTGACATGTATCGCTTTTATTCACTGCAGTAACACATTACAGGTAAAGGTTTCTTTGTTGGTGTGTTACCTTTTTGATGGGGGTTAGTGAGGAGGATCATTGATTTTCTTGTGTGATAAGCCTTTTGCAACCATTGCTAAGGCCAAAACAAAAAAATAGTCTGTTTACGGTAACATAGGCAAAAGAAATAGGGTCGGTAGGTCGGGATTTTTTTTTTCTTCTAAAAAAACCCATATTTTTAAGTTATTTTGCCAAACTACAAAAAACAAATTCTTTTTTTTTTCCCAAATGCCAAAAAAAAGTCTTGGGTCGCACGAAAAAATAGGGTCGGTCGGGATACCGTAAACAGACTTTTTTTTGTGTGCCTAATGATGATGCCACTGCATCTAAAATCGTCATCACCACTGCTGTGTACTTTCTTTGGTTGGGTTTTCACCAATGATACCTTTATACTTTATTTTGGTGTTAGGTTTTCACCATACCTTTGCTTTCTTATTGTGTCTGTTGATTTCGCCGAAATTTCTTCATATTAATTTTAATCAGTGAACGTTATGACTGGAGTCACACGTCAACAAATTCGAACATTTAAAAGATTTGTATCAGATTCTTTGTTTTTACATATGTACCGCACAATTCAGTCACTGTGTATGCGTGAGAATGGACTACTCTCACTAGTACATTTGCTAAATGAAATAATATATGCAATTTGAACTTATTAAAACACGGGTTTCTGAAATTGAAAGAATCGAATCCAAAATCAAGCATTAATTTTCAAAGAAAAAGTTGTTGGTGTGGTTTCTTGTCATGGTACATTTTTCTTTTGATCTCCTTTCACTTTTGTGCCAAATTCATTGAAAGAAGTCCCTGAAGGATTGCAAAAAATACAAGTGATAGATTCAAAATTTGATTGTTTCCATACCATCTTCATGTTGATAGTTTCCATATTGTCTTCTTCATACCCATGGTTGTGGTGATTATGTTATGATTTCACACTCACTTTGGTGAATCGGGATTTGTGCACAACATTTGATATCATTCGTTTCTCCTCATATTTTCCTCCACATATTTACTTTTCTCACTTTCAAGCTTATGAAGTCAAGTTGACCGTAGAACTGAATCTCACACTCAGCTGATGTAAGGGAATTACTCCGGTGATCTTCTGGTACTAAATAGTGTGCCGAATGTTATCATTTTTTAAATCTGTTCTGCAGATACTTCTCTAGCAGATGATTTCTTTGCTTTGTGTCTGCTGTGACAGCAGTTTTCTTAATTAACAGACTGCAAAGTTAAACACGAGCTAGTAAAGCCTTTTTTTAATTTTTTTAACAGTGTTAGGCAGAGCTAAAATTCTATCCTAAATCTGTACCCCCTGCGGGTTAGGGGGAGTCCCATATTGGTTGGGACGAGAAAGAATTTACCCGATGCTCCCCAGCATGTCGTAAGAGGCGACTAACGGATTCTGTTTCTCCTTTTACCCTTGTTGAGTGTTTCTTGTATAGAATATAGTCAATTTTTGTAAAGATTTTAGTCAAGCAGTATGTAAGAAATGTTAAGTCCTTTGTACTGGAAACTTGCATTCTCACAGTAAGGTAATATATTGTACTACGTTGCAAGCCCCTGGAGCAAATTTTTGATTAGTGCTTTTGTGAACAAGAAACAATTAACAAGTGGCTCTATCCCATCTCCCCCCTTCCCCCGTCGCGATATAACCTTCGTGGTTGAAAACGACGTAAAACACCAAATAAAGAAAGATCCTAAATCTGTTAATGTTCTCAGTTTCATGGTGTAGTTTGGCTCTGAAGGATAGAGCTATACCAGACGATGCCGTTTTCCTTGGTTGGACTTGCTCCTTCTCTGTCCCGACCTTTGAGGTGATCAAAACCTTTCCTTTGTGATAATACCTCTGTCCCTGCCTACCATGAACCAGTGGGCAGAGGTTTCATGTATGAGTTTTTTCTTTCTGTTTCTTGCATTTAAACTTTCAAGCATCCTGCTTTTTGGGTCAGGATTTCAGCATAATGCAGTATCTTTCTTGTTTTTAGTGCTGGAATTGTGATGAACAATTTTAAAAGGTTTGCATAATGCTTAGTTCATCTAGCTTGGGTGCAGGTGAGATCTGTTTTTTGGTGTAACCTGAAATTCATGCCTATTTCATTATCTCTCATTGTTAGTATAATCAATTAATGTTTCATTCAAAGCACCAGCACAGTTTGCCATATTCTGTCATCATTATTTTTTCAATTAAAACCAGTTATGCACATAATCATCCTTCCGTTTTTTCACTTTTGTATGTGTTTGCCTATAACTATAAGCTGATTTTTAGCAACTTTTAGTGATTCTAAATCACATCTACCACACAAAGGGCAATATAGACTGAACTAACTGTCTGTTGGTATTATGTTTATTGCATCACATTTTTCTTGCTGTGCATGCACTGAAATGTATGGGTTTTTTTGTTGTTGGGTTGTCAGCAAGTTTTTCAGCCAAAGTTTGCCATTTGGTTTGGCAAGGACTGTTTGTGAAAACCAGAGGACTGTTTGCATGGCATGTACAAATACGCTGCATGCAGTTTGTTGTCATGCTTTTGAAAGATATATATCTTATGTTCACAAGATACATCTTATGTTCACCTGGCATCAGTCTATTTCACATCTGAACTGTCAGACAAAAGTGACATTATTCTCTGGCAGTTCTGACTGTTCAGCTGACCGATTATTTCCTTGTCAAAACATGGTTAATTAACTCTTTAAAATGTTCCTCATTATTATCTTTCTCCTTGCTCAGACTAGCTGGTATCCTAGGGCGCAACCGATTAGCCAGCAGTAGCATATATCACATGTACCTTCTTCCCAGGTGTTTGTATTCTCAAGCATTGTTCTCTGGTAATAACACTAAAAATTAGTGCTTGAGAATTGGTAAATGTGCTATTTTCATTTGATGCACAAACATTTTGAGGCTTTGTGTAACAATGAAAGCAGTGGAAATGAAACCTCCTTTGATTAACTGTTGGATCGCGGATTACGACTTACTTAAATTCTAGTTGTAATTGTTACAGTTAGCAGGTAGCTCGTTGGTAAACATATGAAACTTTTGCTTTGATCATGAGACAAAAGAGATGAAGACACTTGATCTTTTCTCTGCTTTCCACTCCACACAAATACTCTGCTTTCTATTAAGCTGCCTCTTTTTTTTCTGTGACTCTGTGCTTGCCACATTCCAGAAAGGTTTCATTGGCGACTGTTCCCGTTGCAACTGCTTGCGATGAATTCCTCAATTGATGCCTTTGCTCAATAACCACTTTCCGTGAGGGGGCATTAAACTGCTTTAAGTTGTGTGTGTTTTTGATAACAAATTGCAGCTACTTGATAACAAGTTTTCCCATGAGATTGAATTAACAGATTTGTTGGTCTTATTTTCTCCTATTTTTTTTTAGTAAAATTTGTGTTTGTTTGTTTCATTTTAATTTATAAGAATTAACTGTCTCTTTTTAAGTACGTCTTTTAATACATATTTTTTTAAACAGATTTAAGTAAGACAACGCATACTGTTGATTGCTGAGACTAAACTTTGCAGTTTCCTTCTTTCTTTTTTTATTTCTTTTTTTAATTTTTAATTTTGTTTGCCTGTTGATGCTGTGGTCTTTGTAAAATTCTCTTGTAAGTTTGTTGTTTGCTTCCGTTTTTGTGTGTTTTGTTTTTGTTTTTGAATGTCCAAGTGTGTGCCTTTGTGTGTGTATGAATGTGAGAGGACAAAATAGCATTTTCTCCACAGACGAAAAAAAAACCTTGACTGGAAGTTGTACAATAATGTAAATAGTTGATGAATAATGGTTCTACCCATAAAAAAATAACTAATAGGCAGATGTGACTTGTTACATTTCCTGACGCTTTTCTTTGTGAACGTTTCAATTTGTAGTCTTGGTAGTGTTTAGTTGTTTGGATTCATTACTTTTGAGGTCATATTAATGTCAGTCATTTTTTTTTTTTTTTTAAATGCGGTGGCATATCATTGGTGGCGGTCTTTTAAGCTTCCACTGACTAAGACGTTTTTTAATCAAACAAAATGGGGTAATGCACAGATGTGTTCTTTTGTCTGGCAGTACAAAGATGTCTTTGATTACTGCACTGCAGTTCTCATTGACAGAAATTGCAGATTGTTAGGAATTTTTGAGCGATACCTAACAGAATTAACATTGACAAAATGCTTCACCCAGCCCTGTCAGTGGAAGCTAAAGTGTTGAGGAAAAGGAATCTATCACATTGTTTTATATTGAGATTGTGAATGTGAATGTTTTAAACGAACCACAAAGAATTGACAATTTTGTTGTCTTTGTATTTTCATATTTTTTAATTCTGGCATTTGTGAAATGTGGATTGTTTGAGTTTGTCTTTCTTCACAAGATTGCTTTGTGCAGGGTTTGAATTCAATAAAGAAACAAAATAAAAGCGAGTACTTTAGCTGTGTATGTGTGACTTGTGTATGGCATCACGTAATGCTGACGCTCTATGTGTGTATGCATGTGTTTGTAAAGCTAAATGAGAAATTATCCCGAAAGGGTGATCTAAAGTTTGTCCTTTATATTTTAAATATTCAAAGTGACCAAAAAAAGACTAATAAGCGGATTTGAAAGAGGGGGAGCTTCCGAAAGGTTGGTCTTGTCAAGCTTATCGATAGCATCCTCTCTCTTCTCTCTCTCTCTCTCTCTCGCTCTTGCTCTCTGGTTTTCTGTTCTTTTCTTTTTTGTGTTTGCTTGTTTGGAGTAACAAAAGGCTACATATACCCTAAAACGGAAACCGCGACAGCCTTATTTAGAAAGAAGCACCCGGACAAAAAAATGTGAAAATATACATTTAGCTTGCATTCAAAATTTGAAAAGTTTGTCGGTGAATCGCAGTGGCAGACAGTGGGTTCTAAAGGAAATACCACAGACTGTCGTGGGCTTGTAACAAAAAACAAGTCGCGTAAGGCGAAATTACTACATTTAGTCAAGCTGTGGAACTCACAAAATGAAAGTGAACGCACTGCATTTTTTCACAATGACCGTAGTCCGCTGCTTGTGCAAAACGGAGTGAAACTGACGAGCCTGTTCAGCGCGGTAGTGGTTTCGCTGTGCTGCATAGCACGCTTTTCTGTACCTTTCTTCGTTTTAACTTTCTGAGCGTGTTTTTAATCCAAACATATCATTTCTTTATGTTTTTGGAATCAGGAACCACCAAGGAATAAGTTGAAATTGTTTTTAAATCGATTTCGAAAATTTAATTTTGATCATAATTTTCATATTTTTAATTTTCAGAGCTTGTTTTTAATCCAAATATAACATATTTATATGTTTTTGGAATCAGGAAATGATGTAGAATAAGATGAACGTAAATTTGGATCGTTTTATGTAAAAAAAAAAAAAAAAAAAAATTATTAAAATTTTTAGATTTTTAATGACCAAAGTCATTAATTAATTTTTAAGCCACCAAGCTGAAATGCAATACCGAAGTCCGGCCTTCGTCGAAGATTGCTTTACAGAAATTTCAATCAATTTGATTGAAAAATGAGGGTGTGACAGTGCCGCCTCAACTTTGACAAAAAGCCGGATATGACGTCATCAAAAGTATTTATCAAAAAAAAGAAAAAAACGTCCGGGGATATCATTCCCAGGAACTCTCATGTAAAATTTCATAAAGATCGGTCCAGTAGTTTGGTCTGAATCGCTCTACACACACGCACAGACACACACACACACACACCGGCACACACACACACACACACACACACACACACACACACACACACATACGACCCTCGTCTCGACTCCCCCCTCTACGTTAAAACATTTAGTCAAAACTTGACTAAATGTAAAAAGAGGCGTCCGGGGCAGCGGGAGATCTTTCCTAATAAGCTGATTCGTTTATCACTCCCACACTGCTCATACAAGACAGAACCATCCTGAACTCAGGTCAAAATGAGTTCGGCTCATTCTCTCCCTGACTCTGGACGCTACAGTCCTACGCGAATCTATCAAAACAAAAATACAGAGTTATCTCCCATATGGTTTTCGCGAGCACTGATCTAAATTTGAGATCAGTGTTCACTTTGACAGTGATCTCCGTTCTGTTCTACACATGTATGATAAAGACATCGTTCTAAGGTCAAAACAAGTAGAAATTTTGGGACTGCTGCCGGAAGGAGACCGTAATATATGGTTTCATCACTGTCAGCTGGTTACAGAAAAAATCGTCTGCTCCAGCCGGTTAGCGCCGAAACCATAGATATCCCTTGACCGAAACCAAACGGTGATTATCACGTGACACTTCTGCCATATTTAGAGTTGTTTGCACAGTAAATACAGCCGCGAAAAATAGCTCGCTTGAAACTGTCTTACATATCAATTCCTTTGTAATTTAAAAATTACAAAACACCATGAAAAATCATTATTGACGATCGCGAATCTGCTTACAAAAAGCTCTAAATATGTTAAAAAATAAAATAAAATAAAAATATAAACCAGACAAGGAAACTCAAGGCATCCTAGCCGAACTCATTTTGACCTGAGTTCAGGATGAGACAGAACATGCATGATGTTTTATGACACAAGCTTGACCCCAAGCGCCCTTCGTGTCGACGATGGGTTGTTGTTGTTTTTTGCTGGATATTTACTAGTCGGAAATCATTTGTCTTCTTCGAAGGACACGTGATGCACATCTTGCCAGGAATCAACGGCGCTGAAGTAGCTGCGCCTTATACAGTGGACACCACCACCACCCCCTCCATCCATTTGAAGACACCCCCCTCCCCCCTCCTCTATTACCAGACCACCCTCCTCAGTTTAAGACCCTAGTTCTCTGTTACTATCAGCGTGGGTTCAACCCCCAAGTTCGGCGCGGGATGTGTGTCCCAGAGTCAACTTTGTGCAGACTCTCCTCGGTGTCCGAACACCCCCGTGTGCACGCATGCGCACGATAAAGATCCCAGGGTCACAGCGAAAGCCTCAGGCCTTGGAAACACGAATACATGCATGCAAAAATATGAAGCTCGGGTGTCCGTTCGGCCAACAGCCAATAAAGTAACCATTTCAGCACTGACCCAAGACGACCCAACCCGGTCCCTTGCCCATTTCAGGTCTCCTCTAGCAGCCGGCAGCCAGCTGTCTACATTCCCCCCCCCCCCCCCCCCCCCTGCATTTTTATTTTGTATTTTCATACAAAGCCGGGTTTTCCCGTGTAACATGCCCCTAATGGCTTTGCCGTGAGGGCGTAAAACTTACATTTTCTCTACCCTAGTTCTCCATATTTTCTGTTTATAGCGTCTGTAAGTGTACCTCCATTTTGAGACCTGTTTTTTTCTCCGTAGCTTTTGAGATCTTTGAAGGGGGGTTGAAATGTAAATGCATTTGTAAGGCCATAGATTAGAGCGATTTCCCCGCAGGTTAAGATTTATTTTATTGTATATATAGACCAAGGACTACTTAGTTTAGTAGTACCCAATATTGACGGACTGTGTGATGATATCTTCGAGATTTTGATATCACTGTCGAAACAGACCAATAGCAGAAGATATCATCACACAGTCAGTCAATGTTAGATATATTGCTAATTCTCTGGACATTTTGTATTTACTGTAAAGAAATTACAAAAGTATGTGTCTCAGTTTTGGCTGTTCCATATCCCTCCCTCTGATTATTATTTCTTTTTGTTCACTCTTTTCTTGTACTTTTCAGTATTTCAAAATGTCTTTTCTTTCAAAAAGTCTTTAGTCACTTGCTCAACTAAATTCTGGGATCATTACATTTTCATATATATTTGTTTGTTTTTAAATTTAGGTGTTTTTGTTTTTGAAGTGGGGAAGCAATAAAGAGGTCGTCGATATCAAAACTGATATCGACGGAAATGTCGTCGATATCACTTTTACAATGAGCTCAGTTTTGCCCAATTGACCAATGGAAATCCACGTTACATATGAAATAGCAATATTCCTTGATATAGACATAAAAACGTAAACCTTCAACTGTACGCTGAGAGAACACGTACATGGCCAACGGCAAGAGCCGCCGTAGTGTACACACACACCAAATTAAACAAAATTCAGACGACGTTCTATTCAAGTCATGTCCGCATTTGAAGTTATCTATCAAGCCATGCGAATCGAGTGGGACCAGAATAGACCGCACTGCACCATGTTTCACTGCGGTAGGATCCCGAGACTGAAAAATGCGGGGTAATTAATATTATGGGTGTAGCTTTTAGCCGGTGACGTGCGCTTTTGACCTGTTTCGATGAATGTAAGTAGAACTCTTGACATTCTGTAGCTTTGTGAATGTGTAGATTTACTGGTAAATATAGGCTAGTTCGTGTTGTGCAGATCAAGATAAGCAATATAGGATTAACTACCCGTGCATGTACATATGTGTGTTATGGGTGGGGCCTTATGTCGGTGACGCGAGTTTTCTACAGGTTTCAATGGCAAATTCTTACGCTGACTGTAAGTACATACTTATAGAACTCTTTTCGTGACATTCTGTGACTTTGTAGATTAACTGTTTAATGTGGTTTGTGTAATGCTGACTATATAAGGAAAGCAAGGTAGGAGTGATACTGGCCCATAATTATAGGCTATTTCCGTGTGAGTGTGTGTGTGTGTGTGTGTGTGCGTGTGTGTGTGTGTCCGTGTGTGTGTGTGTATATGTGTGCGCGCACGTGTGTGTGTGTGTGTGTGTGTGTGTGTGTGTGTGTGTTTGTGTGTGCTCGTGTGTGTGTGTGTATATGTGTGCGCGCACGTGTGTGTGTGTGTGTGTGTGTGTGTGTGTGTGTGTTTGTGTGTGTTTTGTTTTGTTTGTTTGCTTAAAGGCTTACTAACTTACTCCCGTGTTTACAAAGTATAGTTTGCCCACAATCGATGTCAAACGCACCATAAGACCATATAATGACGATATGTCGTCATGCGCGGACCATATACGTGCATTTCAGCTTGTTCTAGCCTCTGAAAAAGTGAGGATGTCAACAACGACACGGAGTTCTCTCCCTTGCGTCAACAGCGCATGTGTTGCCAAATCTATAAATAGGACGATCCAGATCAAAATGAAAATTAACATATCTCAACATTGAAGGGGTCCTAGACCACAATATTTTGCAGGGAACTTAATTTAGCATGTCTCCAGCTGTTGGTAAAGCAATTAGCGTGTATAGTCATCGAGTACATATGGCTTTAAACGAACTAACATCTGACACACACACACACACACACACACACACACACACACACACACACACACACACACACACACATACATACATACATACACACACACAACAACAACAACAACAACAACAACAACTTGACGACAACAACAACAACAACCTAATGCAACAGATAAACTGCCATCGTTTCTGGAAACAATACACTTATCATTCTTGTTTTTTACATTTAGTCAAGTTTTGACTAAATGTTTTAACGTAGAGGGGGGAATCGAGACGAGGGTCGTGGTGTATGTGCGTGTGTGTGTGTGTCTGTCTGTGTGTGTGTGTGTGTGTGTAGAGCGATTCAGACTAAACTACTGGACCGATCTTTATGAAATTTGACATGAGAGTTCCTGGGTATGAAATCCCCATACGTTTTTTTCATTTTTTTGATAAATGTCTTTGATGACGTCATATCCGGCTTTTCGTGAAAGTTGAGGCGGCACTGTCACGCCCTCATTTTCAACCAAATTGGTTGAAATTTTGGTCGGGTAATGTTCGACGAAGCCCGGACTTCGGTATTGCATTTCAGCGTGGTGGCTTAAAAATTAATTTATGACTTTGGTCATTAAAAATCTGAAAATTGTAAAAAAAATATGTTTTTATAAAACGATCCAAATTTACGTTTATCTTATTCTCCATCATTTGCTGATTCCAAAAACATATAAATATGTTATATTCGGATTAAAAACAAGCTCTGAAAATTAAATATATAAAAATTATTATCAAAATTAAATTTTCCAAATCAATTTAAAAACACTTTCATCTTATTCCTTGTCGGTTCCTGATTCCAAAAACATATAGATATGATATGTTTGGATTACAAACACGCTCAGAAAGTTAAAACGAAGAGAGGTACAGAAAAGCGTGCTATCCTTCCCAGCGCAACTACTACCCCGCTCTTCTTGTCAATTTCACTGCCTATGCCGTGAGCGGTGGACTGACGATGCTACGAGTATACGGTCTTGCTGCGTTGCATTGCGTTCAGTTTCATTCTGTGAGTTCGACAGCTACTTGACTAAATGTTGTATTTTCGCCTTACGCGACTTGTTTTAATTTTGGTTTCCTAATGTTGAAGATTCATGCTCTTGTATTATACTTTCAAGAAAGATCTCGGTGTTATCCGAAAACAAAAATACAGAAAATCAGTTGAGATTTGAACTGTCACCAAAATCACCAGGTACGTGCTAACATCATAGTCGCATCAAATGGTATCACACCGGTGACACTGTGACGGTTCCCCTACGCTTTGTGTCCGGTGCCCTGACCCTTTGTGTTCGGTTCCCACTCGGTTCCCACACGCCAAAATTCGCGGACAAAACATCCATTTATGGTAGTATTAGGCAATGTTGCTCTCTGAGAATGGTCTTGTTAGATCTGTGAGTGTTTACACTACATGCCTAGGTGCTGTTGGATTGAAGGTTTTTGATATTTTAGCCGTTATTAGGTAGAATGCCTTCCACTTTACTGCAAAACTGCATAATTCGTAGCATCGGCAAGAAATATCCTACCAAAAAATGCCTGCTTGGAACTGTCGTTGGTCCAGCAAAAAGTTCAACATGTCTGTAGCAGACAGCCCAAGTTTCAAGATTGTAGGGCCATCCAAACAGCCGTAATAATAAAAACAACAAAAGTAGTCAGTGAAATTGGCTGTGTTCGGTCCCCACACACTTTTGTGACGTAGGCGTGACGGTTCCCATAATTCATTGTGTCGGTCCCCACTTTCTGTGTCGGACCCCACTTTCGACCTAATTCTCTGTGACGGACCCCACAACCAGCCTATTTTGTGTCGGTCCCCACACCTTCTTGGATTTATGACTTGCCGGTTACTTGTATCATTGTATTCATTGAATCTAATTGTCTCGGAGTTATTTTTCAGCAAAAACCGGCAAGGCAGCACCTTTTGTGATACCAAGTAAGTCAGATGACATCAGTATGTGTGTGTATGTGTGTGTGAGAGAGAGAGAGAGAGAGAGAGAGAGAGAGAGAGAGAGAGAGAGAGAGAGAGAGAGAGAGAGAGAGAGAGAGAGAGACTAACTTTATTAGTTTATGCCACAAATAATATATAACATTATTTATCTCTGGGACGGTTCCCAGTATACCAGCAAATTATGTGTTGATCCACCCACACCTTCTTGAACTGGCCTTCCCAATATCTACTCTTAGTCTTAAGGCCTTGGAGATATGCAATTTGGCACATTTTTAAAATAAAAGATCCACCTGTCGTATGTGAGATTCAGTTTTCAGAGCAAAATGCTGCCCAGGGACTTCTAGTGGTGATTGGAAAAAAAAAAGAGTACTTGCCTGTGTCAAGTATGTGTCTTTATCCACGCTTGTTGTAAGAGGCAACTTTTCCCAGCTCCTTGTGTTCATGACTGCTTTCTCTTAAAATTAATTACTTTATGACAGTCAGAATACAATGGAACAAGGCTACATAAACCCTGACAGCCTACGACAACGGCCCGACTAAGGCTCAACACCGCGCCAATAAATTCAGCATTGGGCCAATGTTGGGCCATGATTGCTCCGTTTTCGTAGGCTATCAGGGTCAAAGATACATATTGGTAAACTAGTAAAATACATGTTCAGCATCATCAGCAATACCACAAAAGGATTAAAACAAGAAATTCCTCCGATAGGAACTACACCCCCGTCAAAGGGAAATAACCTTCTCAGTTGGTGGCAGTGAGAATGGTTATTTCCCTTTGACCAACGGGGGTGTCCGTCTATACCAGGCCTGGTATAATTTTAATCCACCAATAACTCCCTAACCGTGTGTTTGACTGGTCCCAATTTTTGTAAGGACCGTCTCAGGAATGTATAGAACCTGTTCACCAAGTTTGGTGACGATCGGTCCGTTCATTCTTGAGATCTACTTGCGAACACAAACACATCGAGTGAAACCTATACACACCCATAGGGGGTGTAAAAATCCTATTAGCTGTATGTCAGCGGCACAATGCAACCAGAACCAGCGTTTATGTGGAGTGATCGGGTGCTGGTCACTACCGCGAGCGTCACTACCGCGAGTACCACTACCGCGTCTCACACTAAAGTTGTGTTTCCGTACCCGCGATAGCGTTTTTCCAGCGGTGCGACGAAAATCAAGCACATAGAAAATGACCAGGAGTGTTTCCACACGCGCGACGCGTTAGCGGCGCGACAAGCGGCAAGCGACGCGATTTTTTTGAAAGGGTCCTGGAGCGATTTTTTCGCGTTGTCGCGCGGCAACGCGGGAGTTTACAGATTTTACCGCATGTTTAAAACGCAAGTACGGAAACACGTCACGCGTTTGCGCGCGTTTTCTTTTGTCGCTGCCGCTGTCGCGGGTACGGAAACAGAACTTACCGCGAGTACGACACTACCGCGAGTACGACACTACCGCGAGTATAACACTACCGCGTGTCACACTACCGCGAGTATAACATTACCGCGTGTCATTTTATGACTTCCATGGCTGAAGGCAAAGGTTGAAATGTTTCCTTGAAATATAAAACAACAAGAAGGGCAAAGCCCATACGACTCACATGCTTTACACATTTTTCCTACCAAAATACACGTGACCTTGACCCAAGGTCAAGGTCATCCAAGGTCATGCAACACAAAGCTGTTAATTCAAGACATAGGAAGTACAATGGTGCTTATTGGCTCTTTCTACCATGAGATATGGTCACTTTTAGTGGTTCACTACCTTATTTTGGTCACATTTCATAAGGGTCAAAGTGACCTTGACCTTGATCATATGTGACCGAATGTGTCTCATGATGAAAGCATAACATGTGCCCCACATAATTTTTAAGTTTGAAACAGTTATCTTCCATAGTTCAGGGTCAAGGTCACTTCAAAATATGTATACAATCCAACTTTGAAGAGCTCCTGTGACCTTGACCTTGAAGCAAGGTAAACCAAACTGGTATCAAAAGATGGGGCTTACTTTGCCCTATATATCATATATAGGTGAGGTATTGAATCTCAAAAACTTCAGAGAAAATGGGAAAAATATGAAAAATAGCTGTTTTTTAGGCAACATTTATGGCCCCTGCGACCTTGACCTTGAAGCAAGGTCAAGATGCTATGTATGTTTTTTGGGGCCTTGTCATCATACACCATCTTGCCAAATTTGGTACTGATAGACTGAATAGTGTCCAAGAAATATCCAACGTTAAAGTTTTCCGGACGGACGGACGGACGTCCGGACGTCCGGACGGACGGACGGACGGACGGACGGACGACTCGGGTGAGTACATAGACTCACTTTTGCTTCGCATGTGAGTCAAAAAGGCCTGGTCTGTTCTCTGAACACTAATTCAATGTTTGTCATGCTAACCAAGAACTCAAAACGATCAGAACACACTATCAGAATACATATAGAATGGGTTGCTTCCAATCAAAGCCGTTAGAACACAAACTCACAAGAAGTAAGTTTGCATGCGTTCTCTCTACGGTTATGGTACTCGCGGTTGTGGTACGCGCGGTAGTGTGACACGCGGCAGTGTTATACTCGCGGTAGTGTCGTACTCGTGGTAGTGTGACACGCGGTAGTGTTACACGCGGTAGTGTCGTACTCGCCGTAGTGTGACACGCGGTAGTGACGCTCGCGGTAGTGTCGCATAACCGGAGTGATCTGGAAAGGTGTCAATCTCTCTCTCTCTCTCTCTCTCTTTCTCTCGTCTCTCCCTCTCTCGTCTCTCACTCTCTCTCTCCTGAAGTCTCTCTCTCTCACACATACATACACACACACACACACACACACACACACACACACACACACACATACTGATGTCATCTGACTTACTTGGTATCACAAAAGGTGCTGCCTTGCCGGTTTTTGCTGAAAAATAACTCCGAGACAATTAGATTCAATGAATACAATGATACAAGTAACCGGCAAGTCATAAATCCAAGAAGGTGTGGGGACCGACACAAAATAGGCTGGTTGTGGGGTCCGTCACAGAGAATTAGGTCGAAAGTGGGGTCCGACACAGAAAGTGGGGACCGACACAATGAATTATGGGAACCGTCACGCCTACGTCACAAAAGTGTGTGGGGACCGAACACAGCCAATTTCACTGACTACTTTTGTTGTTTTTATTATTACGGCTGTTTGGATGGCCCTACAATCTTGAAACTTGGGCTGTCTGCTACAGACATGTTGAACTTTTTGCTGGACCAACGACAGTTCCAAGCAGGCATTTTTTGGTAGGATATTTCTTGCCGATGCTACGAATTATGCAGTTTTGCAGTAAAGTGGAAGGCATTCTACCTAATAACGGCTAAAATATCAAAAACCTTCAATCCAACAGCACCTAGGCATGTAGTGTAAACACTCACAGATCTAACAAGACCATTCTCAGAGAGCAACATTGCCTAATACTACCATAAATGGATGTTTTGTCCGCGAATTTTGGCGTGTGGGAACCGAGTGGGAACCGAACACAAAGGGTCAGGGCACCGGACACAAAGCGTAGGGGAACCGTCACAGTGTCACCGGTGTGGGTATGTACACAGATTGATGTTAGAGAAGAAAACCACAGTGAACCCACAAACATCAGTAAACATGTATTCTTTTTCATCATGTTGTAAACAAGGCAAGACAAGGCAAGGCAAAAGGCAAGGCAACATTTATTTCAGAAACCCCTAGGGTAAACAAAACACTATATATTCATATGCATGCATATTTGATGGATATGTAAAGGAATAAAACAGTGTTTAAACCAAGCAACTAATCGTGGTTTCAACCTTCAAGTCTTCTTCAATGTACGTTGAACAACAAGAAAAAATAAGCCCTTTCGTCGTTTGTGCAGAGTAAAATCAATTTCAAAAAATTACGAAAAAGAAAGTAATAATTAAGAAAATAGAATAAAAACTTACAAAGACGAACTGGAATATAGATACGGAGAGCAAGGACGACAACTGACTCAAAACTAAACTTGTTTGTGAGTAAACTGACACCAGTGGCTTCTTTGTATTTGATAAATGCCGCTTAGCGGAAGTAGGCTTATATGCCTTGAATGAGACCGTTGACGTGGTTAGCTGAGGTTCAGATTCACATGCTCGATTTACACTCAACATTCCGCTGTAAAAAGTATGAGTGGAACCTTCAACAGCTCTAGTGCCTGTTGCAGTACCGTGGGATACAGGGCGACACAGTGGAACATTTATTAATGACCTTTTGTCAAGTAAGTCTTAAAAACATTGTTGTTGTTGTTGTTGTTGTTGTTGTTGTTGTTGTTGTTGTTGTTGATGATGATGATGATGATGATGATGATGATGATGATGATGATGATGATGATGATGATGATGATGATGATGATGACGACGACGATGACGGCGACGACGACGACGACGAAGCTGGAAATGTTGATTTTCTTTGACATATCGTGCTCGAAGTCTCATACAAAAACACGTCAGTTCGTTTGTCAGATGTTACATATATACGAGGACGACAACGTAATGTGTGTGTGTGTAGTGTAGTGTTAGAAAGAGAGAGCTTGAGAGAAAGAGAAAGAGTGGAAGAGAGTTAAATACGCAGACAGGCAGACAGACAGACAGACACAAATACACACACACACACACGCACGCACGCACGCACACTGACACACATACACACACACCGTGGCACAGGTGGGGGCAGGAGAGACAAAGAGAGTAAGAGCGAGAGTGAGAGAGAGAGTGTGTGTGTGTGTGTGTGTGTGTGTGTGTGTGTGTGTGTGTGTGTGTGTGTGTGTGTTGATGTGTGTGTGACTTAGCAACTTTCAAAATTTAAATGTTTTACCCTGATGCTTCGAAAAAAATATATGTGTTAGTTTTCCAGCAGAATTGAGTAACCACTGCTTTCTTTTAAAACGCATTTTGCTTCAATTTGGTTTTTTGAAAATATTTTACTTTCATTTTTTGGAGTTTTCCATTTAGCGTAGTATCGCCAATTACAACATTCTCATCGGACACAACAATTAATATTCCAGCGCGTTTCAAATTGCGTTTTAATATTTGTAGTGCACCAGTACAACTAGCTAGTAGGCCTAATCAGTTTTATTGCTGGGACAATTAATTTTATTCAGCTTTCTTCAGTGTCGTAATTAATGTCATACAATGCCAAAAAAGGTATGTTTCAACCTTGTCAGATGCAGGAAAGGGCATATTATATTGTGCGTTTTTCTTTGGTGGGTTTTACGACGAAAACAAATACACTATTTTAGTCAAAAGTAAACGGATTTGCTCCAACTTTTTTAGGATGCTTTTTCTTTTCTCTTTTTTTAAACAAAGATACTGTATTAGCAATTGGAACATAGCACTTCTTTGCAACAACCCCTCATAGATCTAACAGAAGACGCAAAAATAACATTTGTTAATGGTGCCGGCGTTTGATATTGTTTTTGTTATTTTGGGCGACATGCAATTACTGAATTAATTTTTGCTCTGTAGCCTAAATCACACTTTTGCAAATTGGTATACCGCTGTATAAAGGTGGTATATGGAAAAGATTTAAGAAAGAAAAAGAAGACAGAAAACACACACACACACACACACACACACACACACACACACACACACACGCAAACACACAAACACACAAACACACACACACACATACACACATACACACACACACACACACACACACACACACACACACACACACACAGATAAAAACAAAACTGCTGACCTGTCGGAATGTGTCAAAACACAAAGTAATCTACATCAAAGCAGCAGAGGCGCAATCAGGAGCGGCTATTTGGTACCTTAACCCTGGATTGCATTTACCACTGTGTGTGTTTTTTTAAGTTAAATATTTTTTTTCTATTTGTCTGTTCTTTTCTCTTATTTTGACAAGTTCATGTACCACAAAAGGTTTGATAAATACACTATGATTTGGCTTGATTTTACTTATGTTTACAGTTGATCTATGAACCATGGACAAGTGGAGATGAGCTCCTTCTCGCATCAGTGTTTCTTCATCCCCATACTCCTCCTCATCCAAATTCTCGCCGCATACACGAAAGGTAACTTATCATAAGGATGTACAGTGTAGCCTACATATGCATCCATTGTGTCAGAAAGGTGGCCTACTTGTAGTAACTCATCTTCGTCAGTCTGAGGCAAAGATTAAATAAACTATACCGCTCTCAGAGTACAGTGTGGGGAACCCAAATGGGCAAACGAGCTCACACGTAACCAGACAAATTCTGGAACGCTGAAGAAGAAGAAGAAACTATACCGAAGATAATGCTTACGTATGGCTTTTATTGCCCCTTAGTAAGCTAGCAGCAACGACCAACTTTGTGAAACTATGAGCAGACGACAACTGAAACCAAACCAAAGCAAAGAGAACACGCACGCACTGTCGCACGCGCAAGCATGCGATTAAAACTGGACAGCTCAACAACTGTAATCTAACGACACCACGTCGCAAAAGGCAAAGAGATAAGACAAACAGAAAGTGAACAGAAATAAGCTCACGGTTGTAAACATGAACATAATTTCGTCAGTGAGGCTAACTGAAAACTGTTCTATGACTCTTTAAAATTCTAATATGGCCCCGTAAGAAAGGCCACTCAAACAGCAATATTCGTATCTGTGTTAAAAAAAAAAGAAAAAAAAAGGAGAAAAGCATACGAATGTTACTTGCACAATACACGAATGTAGTAGACGATGTACGTTTATTCATGGCAGACTGTCAATAAGTATTATATTGTATGGTTACAAATTATTGTTCTGGTAAACAATCCTGGTCTTGTTCCCCTTCATCACGCCGCCATTTATGTAGGCTACGTACTGCATGCCACTCCATCTTTCCAGCGACGAAGACATCTTCGTCAAATATCACACTACACTAATCGACACTAGCCCACATACAAGAAATGACACCAAAACAGGCCTTTTACGGCTTCTGACGAGGCTGACACCTGTCTTCTTCAAAATGGCAAAACAACACTGCTAGGCACAACCGCTGAACCAAATCAATTTGTGTGGGTAGAAAATGAGTTGTTCTTCAATTTGCGATCCAAAACGGGGTCACGCTTGCTTATTTTGATTTGTTTTGTATTTTAGTGTCTGCAAATTTACTTTTGCGAATTTGATTTTGGGGGGTGTCCTAGGTCTCCGGTAAACTGCATAAAAACTGATTGATTAAAAATGAAACTCTTTGTTTCAAACGGTAGGGGAATGAATTACTTTTCTGGCAATATACTTGGTTTTACTATAACTGGTCGCATCACAAAGTTCTACAGCTAAATGTATGTTTTTAGTTTTTGTATGGCGATTAGTGTAGATTGGTTAGTAAACTGGTTATTATTGTTTATCGTCTCTTCAGCAGTGAATGCTATTCAAGACCGATGCTCCCACTACCGCACCGAACTAATTCACAGAAAAACACGAGCGTTAAACACCAAACTGTACAAAGCGTATCGTTTTAATGTCTAAATCGCTATGATAGGGATTGACAATTGAGTCATGGTTGTAGACTGCTGTTAGGACGCTCCATCCATCCATTCTCCCAACTTTGCTGTTGCTTCCACCACGCACATTTCCACAAAGAAGACTTACAATTGTGTCCAGTAGTCGATATTGAGAAGAACGATGGCCGCCTGGTCTAGAAAGGTGGATAGGCATAATGCGATGAGCAACACTCCGTAGTAGCTAGACAGCCTTTCAGCAACACAAACATCTGTGCTGAATACAAAACTCGGTCTCAAAAACGTTCAAAGCGCATCGGGTGTGTTTATGCCTTCAGCACTAGTAGTAGCCAGAGATATTTGAGTCACCGTTGGTGACTGCTGCAAAGATCCTCCTTCAATTTCACCAGCCCCTCCAGCTTTCCCCTTACTTCCCTACTTTCAACAAAGATCGCTGCATACAGTTCTGCAAAGAAGACTCACAACGCTATCCCTGAACCGACGACCGAAGCGAAGGCGATCCTGAGCAGAACGAGTGTCGCCTGGGTCAGAAAATTGTGTAAGCCCAATGTGACGCCGTAAAAGACATACATTTGAGTCATCGTTGTGGACTGCTGCAAAGACACTCCCATCATTGCTGCCATTCGTCCACGGGATCCAGCTGTCCTCTCACTTCCCTGCATCCAACGACTACCGCACACATGTTTGCAAAGAACACTGACTCACAGCCGTATCCCTGAACCGAGTACCGAAGGCGATGCCAAGGCCTGGCGCTCACCTATGTAACTTCAGCAGGACAGACGACGCACTGCAGATTATCCCAGCCCGCTACAGTTGCATGAAAGGAAAACAGGCCAAGTACTCGTCATAATCCCTATATCGCAGCATCAATAATATGCAGTGCGTCGTCTGTGCCACTGAAACTGCGCAGGTATATTCTGCCCTAAAGGAAGAAGAGCGTTGGCTGAGCGTGAACGGTTGGAAGGTCCAATGTGACGCCGCAATAGTACAGCAACAAAAATGTCATTGTCAACTATCTTATTAGAGCACAAAACTCGCTCTCAGAACAGCACGAGCGTAAGCCTCACCACTGTTCACAGCGCATCGGTTATGTCGGTGTCTGCGGCACTCGTCGCACGATACATTTGAGTCATCGTCGTGGACAGCTGCAAAGACACCGCTCCACCTCTTGCACCAACCCCTCCAGCTTTAACCTCACTTCCACGACCAGCGCACACAAGACTCACGACGGTGTCCCTGAACCCACGACCGAATGCTATGTTGAGGACAAAGAGCGTGGCCTGCGTGAGAAAGGTGGGGAGATCCAAGGTGACGAGCAGGACGCTGTACAGGTAGTGTTCCCGTGTGAAGGGGCCGTAATCAGGCAGTTGGCCGGCCGCTGTGGTGTTGACGGTGGAGGGGAGGGCGAGGAAGAAGAAGGTGAGAGTCAGGACGATGATCAGTCGGGCTGCTTGCTGCTCCGCTGTCGTGTTGTTGCTGTTGGAGTCTCGCTCCTTTGCTGCCCTTGACGACGCGACCGAGACACGGCTTGAATCATTCTCCTGTCTTCTTGAGACATGGCTGTAATCTGTCTCTTGCATTCCCGTTGCGGTGCCTGAGGAAGAGCGGGTAGATTTTACTAGCCGTTCCGATTTAGTTACTGAGACAGGGTTAGGATCCCTCTCTTGTCTTTCCGGTGTGGTACCTGAAACATAGCCGGGACCTATCGCCTGTTTTTCTGATGTCGCGTCAAAGCCAGCTTCACGAGTTGACCATACTTCTGTAACAAGGTTAGCAATCTGTCTTCTGTTTGTTCCCGAGTAGAAGTTTTCTCCCTCTGCCTTGCCTCCAGAATCCTGACTTCCCCTTGCTGCATCCTCTAGTTTCTCCTTTTCTGTGGTAAGGACACCAACACCACCGCCTCTGCTGGTGCGCATGTTAGACTTCTGTTGAGCGTGCTTCCTGAGGGCCACCATCAGAGCTACGTTGATCAACAAGGAGGAGAACAGCGGGATGTAAAAGAAGACAACGCGCACGCCCATCTTGACACTGTTGAACGTGGCTTTCTCACGACGCGCCAGGTCGGTCAAGGCTATGGTGTGCACGTGCTCACCGTACGGTTTCACCGTGTACTCAAGGAACATGTAGGTGTGCGCCACGCAGTTCGCTACCAACACAGACCCCACCACCGCAGCAGGAAAGCGTCGGAACCACGAAGCGGCCGTCCCGAAAGGAAAAGCTATGGCCAGAAATCTCTCCAATGCTGCCAGAGAGTTGACGCAGACCGCCGCTCTGCGGAAACTGATGGCGGTGTAGGTCTCCAGGCAGAGCAGCATGTACTGGCGGGACGGAGAGTTTTCCATCATGAAGAACCCCGTCAGGCTGGTCACACCTTTGCTGACTGTGTAGACCATGTCCCCCAGACACACACCGGCCAGGAAGATGAGATGAACGTCTTTGCTCTTCTGAGGGCGATGCTTCTGATCCTTCCTCGTCTTTTGCAAGACGTAGACCAGAATGTTGAGCGCGCTGCACACAGCTCCCAGGAAGCAGGAGAGGATGTAGGCGTATCTGTTCTTGGCCACGATCTCTTCGTACAGCGCCTTTGGCACGGTGCCAGTGCCGATCAATGACGCAAAGGAGCTGGGGGTTGGTTCTGTGATGTTTGTCTCATCGGCTGTTCCCCAGAGTCCTGCTGCCATGATCGTGTTAATGGACAGAGCAGTTGGGAAGAGTTATTCTGACAGCATGTCAGCTCGAATGGTAGATTAGATGGCTGCCACCTGTTGCTAGAGATACATCGCGAAAACCTGTCAAAGAGACACAATTGTTGCAATGTTTGGCAACTTTTCTTTCTTGTCCTTTTTAAAAAAAATCATTTTATTAACTTTTTTTTAAACTTTTTTATTTTTAAAGCTTTCGATGAATTGATGTTCATTTCATTACCAAACGCGGAAGGTTTTCAGTCAAGGAATATAGAAACATCCGTTCCTTGTGGTGTTTGACGAATACTTTATCTTCTGCTGTTTGGCTGTGTTTACTGCTTCCTCAGGTTGTTGAAACAGGAGACAGTTTAAGGTACAATACAATGTAGAGCTACTGTACAATATTCAAATTTCTTTGGGTTTTTATCCTCTCTATCTGTACTGTACTCAAGCCCCCAGGAAAAGTTAATAAAAAATTTGATTGGTGTCAAATTATCCGGAAATACCATTGAAAACAACGCGATTGTGTTCGATAAACACAGCCATACGCGAGGAAACACGCGCGCGCACGCAGGCGCACTTTTACATACACGCACATGCGCACACGCGAGCAGGCAGGCACACACGTGCGCACGCACGTACCATATAAGCGGGCGAGCACACACACACACACACACACACACACACACACACACACACACATCGATATATATAGTAAACGAACGAATAAGTGCAAGGAGTGTAGTCCGACACGACTGATTAAACAATCTGTGTACATTGCAGAGGGTGTGGTTTTTATCTGGTACAGTAATCTTTTTGTTATTGTTCAATTAAAGATACAATTATTTCCCGTTAAAACCGGCACGGTTGGTCTAGTGGTAAGGCGTCCGCCCCGTGATCGGGAGGTCGTGGGTTCGAACCCCGGCCGGGTCATACCTATGACTTTAAGATTGGCAATCTAGTGGCTGCTCCGCCTGGCGTCTGGCATTATGGGGTTAGTGCTAGGACTGGTTGGTCCGGTGTCAGAATAATGTGACTGGGTGAGACATGAAGCCTGTGCTGCGACTTCTGTCTTGTGTGTGGCGCACGTTATATGTCAAAGCAGCACCGCCCTGATATGGCCCTTCGTGGTCGGCTGGGCGTTAAGCAAACAAACAAAATTTCCCGTTAACCATCATGTCAAACCATCACAGATCCGTCCAGGATTGTGCGTGCAATAAGAGTATTATTCCGCTTGGACACATAACAAACATCAACAGCCTAGCTGCTTGCGGACATTTTGCTGAATCAATTTCGATACTGACATTAGTGTTAATCTGCAAAATTAATTAAAAAAAATGAGAGAAAAAAATAATGAAAAAAATAAAAATAAATAAAACATCTTCGTACAAAGATCAGTCAGGTGTGTGGGATACTTTTACTCCATGTAAAAATCGTGAAAGATCTTTGGTGTAATACAGGATGATCTGCAGAAAGGAAGGCACCTTTAAATATAAAGTTAGCTCAGTTCCAGTCATAGGGACATTTGCTGTGATGAACTTTAGACACACCTGAATAATGCGCTAAAAAATGTTCCGAAACTAATTAATTAAATCAATGTGAAGAGGGGAGCGGTAATGCAAACACTGCGACCGAGTCCTGATTTCGTCCATCCACTTATTTTTTGTCAGTGCTAGAAATTATCCACAAAGCTAGCAGACAAATCCCGTGAATGTAGTATAAGTACAGCGGAACCCCCTTTTTACATTTAGTCAAGTTTTGACTAAATGTTTTAACATAGAGGGGGAATCGAGACGAGGGTCGTGGTGTATGTGTGTGTGTGTGTGTGTGTGTGTGTGTGTACGTGTGTGTCTGTCTGTGCGTGTGTGTGTGTGTAGAGAGATTCAGACCAAACTACTGGACCGATCTTTATGAAATTTGACATGAGAGTTCCTGGGAATGATATCCTCGGACATTTTTTTCTTTTTTTCGATAAATACTTTTGATGACGTCATATCCGGTTTTTTGTAAAAGTTGAGGCGGCACTGTCACACCCTCATTTTTCAATCAAATTGATTGAAATTTTTGTAAAGCAATCTTCGAAGAAGGCCCGACTTCGGTATTGCATTTCAGCTTGGTGGCTTAAAAATTAATTTATGACTTTGGTCATTAAAAATCTGAAAATTGTAATTAAAATAATTTTTTTATAAAACGACCCAAAATTACTTTTATTTTATTCTTCATCATGTTCTGATTCCAAAAACATATAAATATGTTATATTTGGATTAAAAACAAGCTCTGAAAATTAAAAATATCAAAATTATGATTAAAAATAAATTTCCGAGATCGTTTTAAAAGCTATGTCATCTTATTCCTTGTCGGTTCCTGATTCCAAAAACATATAGATATGATATGTTTGGATTAAAAACACGCTCAGAAAGTTAAAACGAAGAGAGGTTCAGTAAAGCGTGCTATGAAGCACAGCGCAACCGATACCGCGCCAAACAGGCTCGTCACTTTCACTGCCTTTTGCACTAGCGGCGGACTACGTTGTTTCATTCTGTGAGTTCCACAGCTTGACTAAATGTAGTAATTTCGCCTTACGCGACTTGTTACATTTAGTCAAGTTATGACTAAATGTATTAACATAGAGGTGGGAATCGAGACGAGGGTCGTGGTGTGTGTGTGTGTGTGTGTGTGTGTGTGTGTGTCTGTGTGTCTGTGCGTCTGTGCGTGTGTGTGTGTAGAGCGATTCAGAGTAAACTACTGGACCGATCTTTATGAAATGTTACATGAGAGTTCCTGGGTATGATAGCCCCAGACATTTTTTTATTTTTTTCGATAAATGTCTTTTATGACGTCATATCCGGCTTTTTGTAAAAGTTGAGGCGGCACTGTCACACCTTCATGTTTCAATCAAATTGATTGAAATTTTGGCCAAGCAATCTTCGACGAAGGCCGGACTTGGGTGTTGCATTTCAGCATGGAGGCTCAAAAATTAATTAATGACTTTGGTCATTAAAAATCTGAAAATTGTAATTAAAATTATTTTTTTATAAAACGATCCAAAATTACGTTTATCGTATTCTTCTTCATGTTCTGATTCCAAAAACATATAAATATGTTATATTCGGATTAAAAGCAAGCTCTGAAAATTAAAAATATAAAAATTATGATTAAATTTAAATGTCCGAAATCGTTTTTAAAACAATTTCATCTTATTCCTTGTCGGTTCCTGATTCCAAAAACATATAGATATGATATGTTTGGATTAAAAACACGTTCAGAGAGTTAAACAGAATAGAGATATAGAAAAGCGTGCTTATCCTCCTCAGCGCAACCGCTACCGCGCTTTTCTGGATTGTTAATGTCACTGACACTGCCTTTGCCACGAGCGGTGGACAGACGATGCTACGAGTGTACGGTCTTGCGGAAAAAATGCAATGCGTTCAGTCACATTCTGTGCGTTCGACTGAGCTTGACTAAATGTTGTATTTTCGCTTTACGCGACTTGTTAATGCCTCCCGATGAAAGACTTCCCCCTTTTTAAGACCTTGATTATTTTGGGTTTTCTGTTCATAACCTGTGTAAATTGACCCCCATTTTAAGACTTCCTCCTTTTTAAGACCTTGATTATTTTTGGTTTTCTGTTCATAGCCTGTGTAAACTGACCCTCATTTTAAGACTCCCTCCTTTGTGAAACCTGATTTTCTGTTCATAACCTGTGTAAACTGACCCCCATTTTAAGACTCCCTCCTTTGTGAAACCTGATTTTCTGTTCATAACCTCTGTAAATTGACCCCCATTTTAAGACTCCCTCCTTTGTGAAACCTGATTTTCTGTTCATAACCTCTGTAAATTGACCCCCATTTTAAGACTCCCTCCTTTGTGAAACCTGATTTTCTGTTCATAACCTGTGTAAATTGACCCCCATTTTAAGACTTCCTCCTTTGTGAAAACTGATTTTCTCAGATCTGATTTTAGGTTCCACTGTATTCAACTCTGAACAATTATAGCAAATGCGTGCACGTTTTACTGCTGTCAGCAGCGAAAAAAGTGGGACGGAGCGAAAGTAAAGGTTGAGTACAGGGAGAATTACAGTCTGCTTTTACAATTTGAATAGTAGAACTTTAAAACAATCATTTAAAGTTATTCCTTGTGTGTTGTGACATTCTTCCAAACCCTGAACGAGACTGTGCAGCTCTTTGGGAGATTTGAGATATTTATGTTGGCTAGGAGTATCCCTTTTTTTGTGTTTTATACCTCAGTTGCATGCAGGCTGCTCCAACCCTTCTTTTTTTGCCTCTCTCTCTCTCTCTCTCTCTCTCTCTCTCTCTCTTTCTCTCTCTCTCTCTCTCTCTCTCTCTCTCTCTCTCTCTCTCTCTCTCTCTCTCTCTCTCTCTCTCTCTTTTTAATTTTTTTTAATTTTTTTGTGTCGGGAGCATTCTTCTTCATTGGTCTCTTTTTTTTTTAATGCAGTTTAAACTTCAACACCTTTCAGTCTAACTGTCTTAATCTTAATTCCACATACCACAAATATTCATAGGTTTACCGTAACGGTATTTGCCAATGCACATTTTAGCGACTATTATCAAATAATTTATATATATATATATTCTACTGCCTGAGAAGTTAGGAGTATCCTTTTAACTTCTCAGTGAATGTGTGTCACAACAAAATTATGATCAGTCAATACTTATTACAGACGTTTGAGTTGGTGCATTCTTGCGTGCATTTTTTCTTTCCGGAAAATATCGATTTTTTCTCACATAAATTTGTAGGACAAGTGATAGCAAGCCTACGTTGAAAGGAGCTGTACAGCACTGCCTTGCACGCAATGGCAAGTGAAAAGAATGTTGATTTGATTATCACTCGATATATCTTACAAGTGTCAAGTTTGTAAGTTTATTTTTTTTCCTATTTCTGACCAAGCATGCCTGTTTTCCTTTTCTGTGATTTGTGTATGGTGACTGTATTTTTTGTTAAGAAAAAAGAAAAGTTAGACAATATTGCAAACCTGTGTTGAGAAGGAGAAGGAGAAGAATCTATTCAAGTCAAGAACTACAAGCAGTTCAACAAAAACACGTCCAGAGTAATTATGTCAAATACAAAACACTCCAGCAATTGAGAAGACGCTAACGAAGGTTTAGAAATACATTCATCACATGTTAACGACTGGAGGTTCGAAATCTAGGCCAACAGCGCTAGCACGACGATGTACTAACCAAAAGTAGGCTTAGCATCAAACGCTTCCTTCCTTGTCAGAGTTGTCAGTACAAGCATTTTTTTGTTGTTGCTTGCAGGCACATCTTGCAGAGACAATACAGTCCAACAGCATTCCATCGAAATCCGAGTTCTTGTGGACAAATGGGCGATAATCCAGTGAGTAATGTATATACAGCGGACAGACCGACGCAAGCAGACACACTCACAGAAGCAGAGAGAGAGAGATAGAGAGAGACAGAGACAGAGAGAGAGACAGACAGACAGACAGACAGACAGACAGACAGACAGACAGACAGACAGAGACAGAGACAGACTCAGAGACAGAGAGAGACAGAGAAACAGAGAGAGAAAGAGATAGAAAGACAGACAGACAGACAGACAGAGAAAGAAAGACAGAGGCAGACAGCCAGACAGACAGAGAGGTAAAGGAACAGAGAGAAAGAGAGAGAGAAAAAGAAAGAGAGACAGCCAGACAGACAAACAGAGAATCCAACTTACGAAAACATGAAGTTGAGAGAGTGGGCCTGTTGAAAATACATGAACATTAAAATCCTTTTGTGCGTCTTAGTATAAACGTCACTTTCTTACATCAAGGCTTTTCATCATTGTGTCACAGGTGGAGTACCAAACTATGTCAGCTTCAACAACATAAATGTGGAAAAAATACAACGCAAATCCTGTCAACAATGACGCAGCACGTTAAGGCTGTTGTCCACGGGGTGGGTCGCCATCTTCATTATAATTCCTTAATTTCTAAAAGGTTTTCGTTATTGTTGTTGATTGTGTGCTTGTTTTTATCTCTATTTTTTTCTAATTACATGATTTGTATATCGTGTGTGTGTGTGTATGTGTGTGTGTGTGTGTGTGTGTGTGTGTGTGTGTGTGTGTGTGTGTGTGTGTGTGTGTGTGTGTGTACGGCAGACCAGAATGGAAACAAATACCATGTTTACGATTCTTTTACGTAATCAAACACTATGTCTTGACGTTATCTACCCAAGATAGAACTAACTCTTTCTCTGGTTGACTAATATACTTCCGTGTAGGCTTTTGACGTAATTAGTACACGTTTGGGACCTGATACAAATTAATTCGTAAAGAACTCCTTTCAAGAAAAGTCAATGATACTTTTTTTTCTCAAATAGATAGATGCCTGGGGCAAGATTGAAAGCCCCAGAGGCTCCGTGCACCTGGATGTGAGAAATCCAGTACCTGAAAGTTGGGTACTGTGGAGTACATGTGTAGATATATTAAATGTAGCGTTAACTTGGTATATATTGCAGTCGTAAGCCCTTGAATCAAGCATATTTCACGTTGTCGTCCTCCCACATTAAGATTTTCTGTTGAATCAGGTGAACAACATTTTCGCGGGTGTGGCGATGTACGGCATTACCCTTGACCTGCGTATTGCCAGTCTAACTTTCGTCACGGTGAGCTATTACATTGTGTATCTGTCTCTTGGGGTCACGGTATATATCTGTCTGTCTTCTTGGTGGTCCGTTTAGATCAGTTAGTTGATCTTGACAAGAGAGAGAGAGGGGGGGGGGGGGAGAGTGAGAGAGACAGAGTGAGAGAGAGTGAGAGAGAGTGCGTGTGTGTGTATGTGTGTGTGTGTGTATGTATGTGTTTGTGCGTGTGTGTGTGTGTGTGTGTGTGTTTATGTGTGTGTGTGTGTGTGTGTGTGTGTGTGTGTGTGTGTGTGTGTGTGTGTGTGCGCGTACCTGCGTGCGTGCGTGCGCGGGTGCGTGGGCGTGCGTGCGTGCGTGCGCGCGTGTGTGTGTGTGTTGGGGGGTGGGGTATGTGAGCGTGCGTGGGTGCGTGCGTGCGTGCGTGCGTGTGTGTGTGTGTGTGTGTGTGTGTGTGTGTGTGTGTGTGTGTGTGTGTGTGTGTGTGCGCGCGCGTGTGTGTGCGCTTGAAATTATTGTGAAATCAGCGGCTACAGTTTCTATTGCTCTAAACACAAAGTAATCGATTTAAAGGATGAAACAAGAAAATTGGTTGATTAAAATCCACATGGCCGAAGCAATGTTTTCATAAAAGAAGCGGTATTGTACGGGCACATGTTGAATTTGGGTTACATGTGTTGCAGAGTATTTGAAAATCCGTAGGCATAAGAACATGCAAAGAAGAGTGATAGGTCCCTGTTGTGAATATAGTCAAGTGGATAAATTGATTACTTTTGTTACAGCAGTCCCTCTCATGAACGGACACCCTTGGGCCAGTGCAAACCTGTCCGTACATTGCAGGTGGCCGGTCACGGGAGAGCCCCCCCCCACACACACACACACACTCAGGCACACTGACGGACTGAGTGAGCCTTTGATACTGGTGAACGAGCTCTACTTGTCCTAAAACAATAAGGTCAAACTACTACAACTTATAACTGAAAGGAAAAAAACTGTCCTGTAAAAATGACGTTAAATCAACGGTGTCAGAAAAAGAGAGATAAAAGAAATCCTCAAATTCCTGAGCTGAGGATACAGGCACCCCATAAAAGCAGCCACGAACATACTCACAGTACAGAGGCACACATGCTTGTGCAGATACTTTGCAAAAATATGAATTGAAAACCTGCATATGTGGTAATTTTTGTTTTGTGTGTGTGGCTTTATTGAATACTTCAGGCAATGACTTTTCCCTGTCCAGTTTTCTCTTTCGTCTTTCTTACCCCTTGCTTATCCACCCCCACCCCCTTACCCTCCACTCCCTTTACCCAGCCCCGACAGCACAAATTTGTAATCTGCAAGGCAGAGTACACATTTTCTAAAAGGAAGACTACTCCTCTTCAATTATATCCAGAGATCTTCCAGCTCGAGTCTTATACCCCCTTTCCACACAACCGTTCTAGGTCCCGTTCCCGTACCGACCAAGGAACGGTGCGGGCACGGGAGGGATCGGGACAGAACCGCAATGAACGTAACTGATCGTTAACGGAACTGCTTTGAACGGTAGGGTCGTTAGGGACGGCTGAGTTTGGGCTGCATGTTCAAATTTGTAGCCGTTCCCCTCCCGATCAGAATGAACGGAAATGGAACCTCAACCCATCGGTAACGGAACGCTTGGATCACTAAAGGAACTTAAAACAACGGTAACGCAACGGTAGCGCTCTCACACACTGAATTGTCATACCCGCATTCCACACATCCGTTCTAGGTCCCGTTCCCTTACCGACCAAGGACGGCTGCCATTATGGTCAGACGCTGCTGAAAGATGCCAAAAAACGGCCGTTTGCGCAGCGTTCCATTGTTGTGGCAGCATTCCTTGGTTGGTACGGAAACGGGACAAAGAACGGTTGTGTGGAATGGGGGTATAACTTTTGACACCGACAAACTGAAGAATGAACAGATCTATGAGGTAACCGTCTCAATGGTCCAGGCTCAGGAAACAAAGAGTATAGATATGGCCTGGGGCGATTGTAGCTTCCCTTCTTCGTGTCCGATAGACAAGGACAATAAATAGTAGAGCATAGTGCAATTTCATGTTGGCATCTTCTCCACTGAAAGCTATAACCCAAAGACTGAAGATCAAAGTGCTTTACCCCACTTCTGACCCGAATCACCCCCCTCCTGCTAGGTACACGTGCACTCAAGTTAACCTCTGCTTTGACCTGTGTGCCAGGAGTCGGATGAGAAAGAGAGAGCGAGAGCGAGAGCGAGAGCGAGAGAGAGAGAGACACACACACACATAGACAGAGACAGACATAGAAAGACAGAAGCGGAGAGACTCAGAGGGAGACACAGACAAAGACATACATACAGAGAGAGAGAGAGAGAGAGAGAGAGAGAGAGAGAGAGAGAGAGAGAGAGAGAGAGAGAGAGAGAGAGAGAGAGAGAGAGAAAAAGAGAGAGAGAGAAAAAAACTGTAACTGATCTCGTGAGAACGGTAACAAAACGAGACATGTCAGCTCTCCGAATGCATTGCAATAGATGACCGCTCCTGCGGCCATCAATAAAGATGACAACAACAAAAAGGTAGCAGGAAAGAATGAAGGAAAACAAAAAAGGGAGAAACGAACCACGGTAAAAAGAACATTTATAAACATTGACACAAAAGATTTCCTCATCACATAATTATTTTGTCAACAGGAAGAAGTGGTGAAAGAGACACAACCAGGGTCGGGTAGTGTGGCGTACGGAGGTGTTCTGCACGACTTTGCATGGTGGTTGTACAACCGATCATACTCTCCGGTTGATCACACCCTGCTGTTAACGGGGTAAGGATCATGAGTACGCTGAAAACTGCAATCAGCACTTGAATCTGCACCAGGAGTAAAATTGTGTGTTACAGTTTTCCTTTCTGTCGCTTATTACACGGATGATTCTTGGCATTAATCTGTCTTCGTTTTATACCTTAGCAGGACTGTAAACTATTATTGACTGTTCATGCTTTTTTCTCGAAGTGCGATTACTTAATGGCATTTTAAAGAAAGAAACAGGGTAGGGAGTGTAGAAGAGAGAGAGAGAGAGAGAGAGAGAGAGAGAGAGAGAGAGAGAGAGAGAGAGACAGACAGACAGACAGACAGACAGACAGAGACACAGAGAGAGAGAGACAAAGAGAGAGAGAGAGAGACAGAGAGAGAGAGAGACACAGAGAGAGAGAGACAGAGAGAGAGAGACACAGAGAGAGAGAGAGACAGAGAGAGAGACAGAGAGAGAGAGAGACAGAGAGAGAGAGACACACAGAAAGAGACACAGAGAGAGAGACAGAGAGAGACAGAGAGAGAGAGAGAGACAGAGAGAGAGACAGAGAGAGAGAGAGAGAGTGACTGACTATTAGGGTTTAACGTCCTCTTAGACCAACTGGTCTATATTGGGACAGGTATTGGTAATACGCTGAAGATATGGTGTGATACTTTGATTCGAACAAGCCCGCTGTGGCTGTCCTCTTCGACACACCAGCATTGGGTTTGTCTCGTCAAAGTATCGAAAATACGATCATGATAATCAGAGACGAGAGAAGATGCATGCGTGTCTTCCACGCCCTGAGACTTTTGCTGTGAACGTGGGATCTTTTTCGTGCGCATGTGTGCACACGGGGGTGTTCGGACACCGAAGAAAGTCTGCACAAAGTTGACTCCGAAAAATAAATCTCTCGCCGAACGTGGGGATCGAACCCACGCTGATAGCGACCAACTTGCTACAAAGCCAGCGCGCTACCAACTGAGCTACGTCCCCGCCCCAGAGAGAGAGAGAGAGAGAGAGAGAGAGAGAGAGAGAGAGAGAGAGAGAGAGAGAGAGAGAGAGAGAGAGAGAGAGAGAGAGAGAGCGAGCGAGAGTAGTAGGTGACCAAACACTGCTATTATGATCCGACCGTTATAATTATGTTGCCGTTGCCGTTGACTGATAGAATTCTGTTTCATCTTCAGGCTGAATATTACGGGGAACTCCGCAGATGCCGACTCTGTTGGTAGGTACACAGAACTTTCACTATCTAACACGATCAAGATCGCAGAGTTTTTCCGATTCGATTTGCTACAC
Source organism: Littorina saxatilis (assembly GCF_037325665.1). NCBI lineage: Eukaryota > Metazoa > Mollusca > Gastropoda > Littorinimorpha > Littorinidae > Littorina > Littorina saxatilis. The sequence goes on from NC_090246.1 coordinate 23,018,137, forward strand.
CATGTAATTCATGTGACATTAGAATTCGAATGACTGGGCATTTGTTATTGTATATTTTCTTTTTAAAAACTTAAATCTTAACACATAGGAAGATGCACACATGTTCACCCTTATTCTTTACACAGAAGCAGATGCCTTTCTTATGAAAAGACTGCTAGCGAACTCTCAGTCGTAGAACAATAACTGTCTCTAACTATGTAAAAGGTAATATTTTGGTCAACAATACGAATAACGTATAATGTTAATTTCATTGTGTACAAAACTAACGTGACACTATAATTTGAAAGGATAGGTACTGTCATTGTAAAATTTTTTACTTACAAAATTAAATCTTAACACATAAGAAGATTTACATATGTTGTGACACTGAAGCAGATCTATGCCTTTCTAATGGAAAGTTTGCTATCGCGGTCTCGTAGAACATAATCATAACTGTCTCGAGCTGTGTAAACTGTCATGCTTTGGTCAAAAATACAAATATACGACAACAAGTGCCCAGCTATTCATATTCTAGTGCGGTCTCGTAGAACATAAACTGTCTCGATCTGTGTAACATGTCATATTTGGTCAACAATACAAAAGAAACACCTATATATAATGTTTGTTTTTGTTGTTATATTTTTAAAACTGTGTGTCCAGGAACTGCCAACGTGGGTGCGATGTGTGCCCCCCAGTCGCTGTCAGCGGTGGAGTTTCTGCCTGGTGGTGAGACTGTGCTGGTGGTTGCCCATGAGCTGGGACACAGGTATAAGACCTGCGACTACTTAATATATGCATTTTTGAGAGAAAAAAGGCCAAGTAGAACAACCTACAGAATCTGGTAAACAGAATTTGAAACTTGAAGGAATAGTGCTTATAAGGAAAGAATTGAAAAAAGGCTTTTCTCTTTCAAATTTCCGATCAACCCTAACGTTTGATAATGGACAATCACTTCAAATCGTAGGCTACATGTCACCGTCAGACAGTGAGAGGAAGCCATTGAAATGTGAAGACAGACACAGACGGAATGACGGACAGCCAGAAAGACAGACAGACACACGGACAGACACACAGACACACAGACAGAAAGACAGACAAACGACCATCTGAATAATACTGAACTGATCACATTCACACGTAGATGAGTACAGAGATGCTTGCTGAATCTCTGACGTACAATTTTATCTCACGTTTTAGTCCTTTGTGACGTTGCAGCCTGAACGTGCCTCATGACGGTGAAGGCAATGTGACGTGTACAAGCAACTCTTACGTCATGGACTCCTTCGTCAATTATAACTCCACCAACAACTACTTCTTCAGCCCTTGTTCTGCTCATAGCATAAAGGAGTTCTTAGGGTATGTTAAATCTCAAAAGTTCAATTTACTCTGTCATATTTGCCGTTGATAACTTTTCTTAAACCTTAAATCTTGGACAAAAGTTCATAGGCCATTTTCTTTTGTTGTGTTTTGTCTTCGCGTAAATTTATCTCAGTTGCTTAAAAAAAAGGAAATAGAGTGTCAAGGTGTTTTGATTTTGCTAGAACATTGTATAGCAACGTAGTAAATCAGCGATTGCTCTGGGTGTTTTGTTTAACCGTATTGACGGAAAGGCACTTTGTCACAGCTACCGGTCGAACTAAGTTGCAATGACAATGCAGCAAACCTGTCAAAGGAAACCAAATATAGGTAGAAATAAGGGGTTAACGATTTGTAATTCTTTAGTTGGACACAGACGTTGTAGTTTACAAGACATTTCTGGTTAACGCGAACAATAAGGGTAGGCCTATACATTCTAAATTGCACGTATATTCTTAAATTGAGCCCGTATTTGACGTTGAACTCATAAAACCAGCTGATTGTTTTTAAATATTGACTTTCTCTGCCCAGCCTACTGTTGAGTTTGACCACTCGTGTATGTACGTGCTAATTTTTTAGTGACTCATTCGAATGAAGGTGTATTTATTTGCCTGCATTACTGCCGATTTCCCTGGTCATTTCATTGGTTGAAATGTTGTGTAAGTGAAGAAAATAATTCTTTCCAGAAGTCCAGCAGGCAGTTGTTTAAACTGGGAAAGCACAAACACTGGCACCGACACAGAGGCACCGACGATAGGATATGTGATGACGGTGGACGAGTTGTGTCAGATGATCCTCGGACCTCAGTCTTTCTTTCACAGGGTGAGATACTGATGTAATATCAGGTACAAAACCAGACTCGGACAAAAGTAAGAGAACGCATGAAAGATTCACCATACTATCAAAAGACCATTTCAGTTCAAAATTAATATGTTAGTTAATGGATCATCTAACCGACTGCCAGCAAGAACAATTTGTCATTTTGAATTTTACTGCACACATGACCGTTTTGCCTAAACCCTAGACAATTGGAGTAAATGTATAATTACTTATTTAGTATTGTATCGGGATTGTAACATGAAACTAAAGTCACAAATCACGACATGTCTAATTCGCTATTGCGTCTGTTTTTCAGTCATGCTATTGCCTTTTTCTTTGCGATTTTTTATTTTTTTGAATTTTTTAACGCGATTTTGACAGCAGGTTTAACAAGGAGAAATCACTTCATAAAACTGTGCAATTAAACAGAAATATTTGTTATATTATTTCTTTCGTTTGTTTTCGTTTCATTTTGATTTAGTCCCGTGTTAAACTGTACGCTATTTGGTGTACACTGAATAAATAAGGAGTCGTCCAAAATAAAAATTATGTACAACTCTTGCTTTCCAGGCATCGTACGGGAGCGTCACGCAATCAGCGTATAGCACAATATGCACAAGTGTGTGGTGTTGGAAAAACGACAGCTTCACTGAGCCAGTTGTTACAGGGGATGGCTTTGTGTGTGGCGATAAAAAGGTATTGGATTGGGGCAACGGAAAGTCATTTATGTATGAGTGGGAAGAGGGAGGTGTTGTTTGTGTCCGTGTGTGTGTGTGTGTGTGTGTGTGTGTGTGTGTGTGTGTGTGTGTGTGTCTTTAAACGCATGCAGGCGTGTATGTGGTTCCCTTTGTGTTGTTTAAGTGCTCCTTTGGGCACAAACGCAAATGTGCATCCGATTTTTTAAAAAAAATAATAATAAAAAAACTTTTATTTTATAACTTAGACTAAGAGTCTGGTAGCCTTCTTCAAAAAAGAGCACAGAAAAGTCGCCCGGTGAAAAAAGGAGATCTTGTTGTCACTGTAATATTGTTCGACCACGATTGGTTATGGTGTATCACGTGGTTCATGAATATTAAATCAGTTGGAGACTAATGGCGGAATCCGTGTGCATGTTGGAAGGCTGAGAGCGAAAGCACATAGCAATAGTTCCACTCATACATACACTTTAGCATTCAAAGACACTACATTTTGGCGACGAGGATTCCGAGCATCACGCGCACATAATGGCAAAGGCCATTTCGGTGACACAGGTCAGTAATTTTGACATTCACGGCGACGTGTCAAGCCTCTCGATTCGTTGGGAAGATTGGGTAGATTCATTCGAGATCTATGCCGCCGCTTCCGGCGTTGATTCAGGTGTGCAAAAACGTGCGCTTCTACTTCACTGTGCCGGGAAAGAGGTGCAAGAGTTATTCAAGACATTCGGTGATACAGGCACTACCTATAACGCTGCCAGAGAAAAACTTGACGCGCATTTCAAGCCGAAAAAGAACATCTCATACCAGCGGCATTTGTTCAGAAAGGAATGTCAAAAAGATGACGAAACCGTGACCCAATTTGTTGTGCGATTGCGTAAGCTTGCCCAGACCTGTGCATTTCCTGAAGACGAAGTTGATAACTTTATTCGCGATCAGGTCATTGACAAGTGCAAGTCAAGGAAATTGCGAGAAAAGTTTTTGTCCGAGCCCGAACTGACGCTCAAGAAAGTAATCGAAATCTCGCAGGCCAAAGAAGCTAGTCAGTTGCAAGCTGCACAAATGGCCGAGTCAGATCAAGCGTTCTCAGTCAGTCGCTCACGCAGACAAACGCATGCACCGTCGGGTAGCAGATCCAACGCAAAGCAGGATTCCGCCAACTCCAACTCGCCGCCGAGAAAAATCAAACAATGTGGGCGCTGTGGCCGCCGGGGTCACACGTCGGAAGAGTGCAGATGCACTCGCGGGAAACGTTGTTTTGCATGCGATGGCCTCAATCATTTTGCATCCGCGTGCCGCAGTTCAAATCAAAACAAGCAACGTTCGTCACAAAACAAGAATGATTCTGCTCGTCGTTCGGTACGCGCACTCGATCCCGACATTGCACAATCAGATTTTGAGTCCTCCGACACTGACGAGGACGCGGTACAAGCATTGTTTTCTCTTGATGATGACGCGTCGACAACAGCGGTGAATATCTCTGGTACAGAAACTCGTTTGTTGATTGATTCTGGTGCGTCTTGCAACGTTCTGAACACAGCTGATTCAAAGAAATTGATTGACAGAGGTATCAAAATACACAAATGTAACAGGCGTGTGCGACCATACAGATCAGACCCCATACATGTCACTGAATACATCACCGCAGATGTTCAATTTGCAGACACTGTAGTCAGAACAAAGTTTCTGATAATCCCGGGCACACATGTGTCACTACTCGGTAGACAAACTGCAGAGAAGCTTAAAATCTTGTTCATTGTAAATGCAGTGAACATCCCGAACCCCACAACACCGACATCTCCGTCATCCCCACTGGACAGATTCCCGGGAATTGACCAAGGAATAGGCAAGCTCAAAAGCCACACAGTCACAGTTCACGTTGACAAAAGTGTTCCACCTGTTGCCAGAAAACACAACCGTGTCCCGTTCCATTTACGTGATAAAGTGGAAAAAGAGCTGAACAAACTGCAAGAACAGGATATCATTGAAAAGGTCACAGGACCTACAGAGTGGGTCTCACGCATTGTCACACCGCCAAAGCCCAAAAACCCGACAGAAATACGCGTTTGCTGCGACATGCGTGACGTAAACAAGGCCGTACTTCGCACAAGACACATCACACCCACTATTGAAGAGCTAGTGTCAGACTTAAATGGTGCAAAGGTTTTCAGCAAGATCGATCTGCGTTCAGGCTATCACCAACTTGAGCTTGACCCAGCATCTAGACAGTTCACCACATTTTCCACACACTTGGGCCTGTACAGGTACAAAAGACTCCCATTTGGCCTAAACTCAGCTGCGGAAATTTTCCAGCACACTATTCAAGAAGTGATCTCTGGCGTTTCCGGTGCCAGAAATGTCTCTGATGACATCATTGTCTTCGGGTCAGATCAAGCAGATCACGATCGGGCCCTCGATGAGACTTTGAAACGGCTCCATCAGGCTGGGCTAACCGTTCACAGACAGAAATGTGAATTCAACAAGGACGAGATCGAATTCTTCGGTTTCATCTTCTCCGCTGCAGGCCTCCGCCCAGATCCCAAAAAAGTGCAAGCACTTCATGACATGCCCAGGCCGCAAAATGCATCCGAGGTCCGCTCGTTTCTTGGCATGGTCCAATACAGCTCGCGTTTCATCAACAACTTTGCGACCATCACCGAGCCACTTCGCTCTCTTACAAAACAAAACACGCCATGGGCGTGGACCGAAACGCACGAGACCGCATTTGATACGATCAAACAAGCTCTGTCAGCGACAACCACTCTCGCATACTTCGACCCAAAGAAACACACAGAAATATACGTCGACGCCAGTCCCGTTGGCGTCGCAGGCCTTCTGTGTCAGGAAGGTCGCACGATTGCTTACGCGAGCCGTGCTCTCACCGCAGTGGAGCAGAGGTACTCTCAGACCGAACGCGAGGCCCTTGCTGTCGTTTGGGCATGCGAGCACTTCGACATTTATGTCAGCGGTGCGCCGTTCACAGTCATAACCGACCACCGCCCTCTACTCAACATCTGGCAGAAGCCATCACCTCCCACTCGGATCGCACGATGGTCGTTGCGCCTTCAACCGTACTTACTTACGATGAAGTACAAGCCGGGAAAAGAAAACCCCGCTGACTACATGTCCAGACACCCCACGCATGCAGTCGCTGCATCAAAACATGAAAAGATGGCAGAAGCATACATCAGTTTTCTCGCTGACACTGACACACTCTCTGCGGTCACGCTTGATGAGATTAAAGCAGAAACCGTACAAGACGCCACACTGCAAACAGTCATGAAAATCATCAGCACAGGCAAATGGCATGCACTCAAAGAACTCGCAGATCCTGAGGCAAACTCGGAAGACTTGATACGTTTTCGCAACGTTAAAGATGATCTCTGCGTCAATGCCGAACACAATGTCATTCTAAAAGGTACGCAGCTCGTGATTCCCGCCTCTTTGCGAAAACGGGTCGTTCAAGTGGCCCATGAAGGGCACCAGGGTATAACGAAAACGAAATCGTTCATACGCAGCAAAGTCTGGTTTCCAGGCATGGACAAAGCAGTAGAACTGGAAGTCGAGAGTTGCATTCCGTGTCAGGCCAACACAAATCGTAGTCAGAAAGAACCCATGAACATGTCCGACCTTCCAAGAGGCCCTTGGCTTGAATTGTCTCTTGATTTCTGTGGCCCTCTGCCAAGCGGCGATTACATACTTGTGCTGGTCGATGAATACTCACGTTATCCAATCGCAGAAATCATTCGCAGCACTTCAGCGGATTGCGTGATTCCAATAGTTGACAAAGCCTTTGCCATGTTCGGGTACCCGGAGGTGATCAAAACGGACAACGGGCCCCCATTCCAAAGCCACCAATGGAGGTCATTTATGAAAAGATCGGGCGTCAAACACCGCAGAGTCACGCCACTTTGGCCACAGGCTAATGCTCAAGCAGAAGCTTTTAACAAGCCACTGGAGAAAGCCATCCGTGCGGCACACGCACAACACAAAAATTGGCGATTAGAGCTCACTTCGTTCATTCGCACGTACAGGGCGACACCGCACCCTTCGACACTGTTTACACCCTTCAGGCTCTTACTGGGACGCGACCCGAAAACCAAACTTCCAGAGCCACCAATATATGCACAGCCCCAAAACAGAGCAACTGAAGAGCTCGCCCGAAAGCATGACACTTGCGCAAAACAGAAGATGAAGCTCTATGCAGACAAACGAAATCACGCCAAACGTGCTGAAATCGCCACTGGTGATTTTGTTCTAGCAAAGCAAAGGAAAAGGAACAAACTCACACCGCCGTTCAACCCGACTCCCATGGTGGTCACTGCCACAAACGGTTCCATGATAACCGCTCAGTCCTCACAGGGACAGCCAGTCACACTCACCCGCAACAGCTCATATTTCAAAAAGCTAAAGCATGCGCCACCAGATCGACATCAGTCTGCTGATGACGTAGATGAACCTCCCTCAGACGTTCAAGAAAGTATTGTCCCTCAGAACACTGTCCCAGAAGATACTGGCGTGAAAGAGGCATGCGGTCAAGCAACATCGTCAACACAACCATGTTCTCTCACGCAATCACAGACACAAACAGCATGCGGTCCACCACCATCGTCAACACAACCATGTTCTCTCACGCAACCACAGACACAAACATCTCCTATCACCTCACAGACTGTCAGTATTGCCCCCTCTATGACCTCATATCCAAGGCGGTCAACCCGTCAAAAGAAATCCCCAACTCGTTTCAAAGACTATGTGACTGATTTTTGAGATTCAAACGCTATCACATCAGAAGTTAACTAAAATTTTTTTTTCCCCCATTTTTTTTCTTTCTTCTTTTTAGCTGATTATGCATTAAGTAATGCACTCAGATGTGCGTGCACAATATTTGTTCTTGTTTTATTGTCAACAAACAGCATTGACGTGGTACTGTATTAGCGCATTATCAATGCCAGATTATTGATTTTTTATCTTCCATGCCAACTGTTGTTTTGGTTTTGGTTTTCTTATAATGTTTTTGCCTACAAAGATTGTCGACTCAGTATTGCATTGCCACGGTAGCCTACATTATTGGCGTTTTGGTTATTATTTGTTTCTCTTGTTCCTACAAACTGTTGTACTTCTGTGCGCTTGGGGAGAGAAAATGAGAGTAAATTGATAAGCGATGCGAAAATGTTTTAATCATTGATTTGACTTTGTGCTTCAGAAGTTTTTGTTTATTTCTTCGGAATGTTATGTCTTGTTCTGATGTTCTTGTTTTATTCCTGGAAGAAAGGAAGAGATGTAATATTGTTCGACCACGATTGGTTCTGGTGTATCACGTGGTTCATGAATATTAAATCAGTTGGAGAC
>NC_090246.1:23031337-23061337 GCF_037325665.1 Littorina saxatilis
GTACCATTAAGCCATATTGGTGAAATGTCAATATCCACAAAATTAACATTTCAATTCCAAGGCTTTATGTAAAACTTCTCACAAAAGCTTCGTAAGAGAAACTATTTGAATGAAGCACGAGCTATTGGATTAGACAGCCAGCTTAGACAAATGTGAAACACATACATGATATGAAAGTACAATAATCGTCTAATGTATTCATAGTTGTTTTACTGCAATATCATAGTTGTCTTCGGGACTTTATCAGGTAACTGTATTTACAGGAGACATCTAAAATCGTATTCCTGAAATTAAAAGGTTGTGAATATGGCGACAAGGCGACGTGGTGCGCCACAACGGACTACCCTTCCGTGTGTCATCTCAGTGCGGACGTGTGTTGCGAAAGCTGCCAACGTTTCTACAACGAATCCAGGATAGGTAAAAACCATGAGCTCTCATTTATAATGTAACGTTGAAGCGTATGTGTTTTGTAAGCAAGGGGTGCTACTGCTGCAGCTGCTGCTGCTGCTGCTGCTGCTGCTGCTGCTGCTGATGATGATGATGATGATGATGATGATGATGATGATAAGGAGGAAGAGGAGGATGACGACGACTACGATGATGATCATTGCGACGACAACGATTATGCTGCTGATCTTGCTGCTCTTGATGATGATGATGATGATGATGATGATGATGATGATATGAAATTATGCAATCGAGTATCTAAATACCATCATAATTGTTTCCATTCTTCTCCTATTCTTTTTCCTCCACGATATATGTTCTGTTCTTTGGCAGGTCGTGAATACACCCACAATGCGTCATTGAGTGATGACGTCACCGACGACAACAAATTGTGTCCTGTGAGCTCTGACGTGTACAGTACGTCGTGCTCGAGAAAAGATCAGAAGGTAGTTGTGACGTACGTAGCTGTGACGTGGTGAATAAAATTAAGCTCTTGAGCTATGTAAATGGTGTCAGGCGAATGGTGTCATTTGAGAAAGTCTGATTCAGCCCTGGAAGTCTTTATTCGCCCAAACTGGGTTTCCTATAGATTATGCGGACCGTTTTGATTTAGTGTGCCAGATCGTTTGCAGATGGACTCTGATATAATGGGTAAACGACTTGAATGAAATTATTTACTTCTTCTATTTTAACAATTTCCTTGCTCTGAAGTGGTAACGCCACATTGGTAGCAAACGAAAAAAACAAGCAAACAAGTTAACAAACGATTGAACAAATAAACTTACTTACTGAGTTACTGACTGACTAACTGACTGGCTAACTGACTGACTGACTGACTGACTGACTGACTGACAGTCTCCCTGACTCACTGACTGACTCACTGATGACTGACTCACTCATGTTCTACCAAGCAAACAAACAAACAAACAAACAAACAAACAAACTGATATTTTTGTAAACATAAATCGTCTACAACTCGTATGTTACAGGATGATCCTTCTGAAAAAAGAAGAGAGCGAGAGTCAAGAGGAATGGACACCGTAATTAAAGATAAGGAGGAACTGTGATATCAACCCGTGCGGATTTGTAGCTAGGACAATGGGGGGATAGATAGGTGTGGGGGAGGGGGTGGTAGGGGGAAGGCAGTTGGGGAGGGATCGTTGCATTTGGAGGTGTACATCAATGTGTAAAAGCTCGTGCGTGTATGTTGCCATATGAGAGTGTGTGTGTGTGTGTGTGTGTGTGTGTGTGTGTGTGTGTGAGTGTGTGTGTGTGTGTGTGTGTGTGTGTGTGTGTGTGTGTGTGTGTGTGAGAGGAAATAACATAACGATTTGTATCTAACAGATTGGTCTTGTATTTGTATTGTGGCAATCTCAGGAAAATGGTGGAGAGGGAGTGTGCCCTATAATCAGGCTAAAGAGCACACTCCTTCCTGTCTTAACTCTTCGTCCCACCGTCTAAGATCTGGCGAGGCTTTTACAGTAGATTGTATTGTTCTTGTTTGATCTTTTTGTATTGGTTGTCATATTTATCCAACTGTTGTTGTTGTTGTTGTTGTTGTTGTTGCTATTGTTTTTGTTGTTTTTGTTGTTGTTGTTTCTGAAAACGAACATGACTCAATCAAAATAGTGAATAAAGTTCATTCTTCTACTTCTTCTCCTTCTTCTTCTTCGTTCATGGGCTTAGACTCCCACGTTCACTCATGTTTTCAGCACGAGTGGATTTTTACGTGTATGACCGTTTTTACCCCGCCCTTCAGGCAGCCATACGCCGATTTCGGGGGAATTCTTCTACTTCAAACTCCCTACGTTCAGACTACATCTGAGTGACAATGCCACATATTTTTCCAGTCTCTCAAACATTACCGACAAAGTCAGTCCATACAACAAGACGATCACAATAACGAAGAAATAAATATATTAGAGGATTCTACATTCTACTATTAAATGTTTTAGATACAACCTCCCGGTAAACTTGTAAACTTTCACATTTGTGAATTTTTTTGAATTTCGTTACGACAATGATTCCGATTTCGCTTTGACCCAATCGAGAAAGCTGACAACTTTTGTGTAGACTCCAGGCATCTGTCTTTCTCCGCAACCCTTTCCCCAGCTGGATATTCCTGCAAACACAGGTCAGATTTATTACAGAATGACCACTATATGCAACACACAATCTTATCCCAATCGGTCCAGGGCAATGCAGAATTAATCGTGTCGTTTTCAGTTACATTGGGTGGGTTTTCGGTTATATCTCCTGAAAATCGTAAGTGTATCCTACATACGTGAGAGAGACTACCCACTACATGACTAAACCATGCACTCTCACGTGTGTATATCATGTAAATGAGGTCGTGTCAAACTAGAATTTTGAGAACGTACATGTCACGCTATGATTTCTAGAGTGACGTTTTTATCACGAGGCTTTGGAAGAGATCGAGGTTCCATAAGATGCAACTTCAATTTGGGCGCTTCGACTGCGGGACGTTTGTAGCAAAAGACACGCAAGTACAGTATATAGTATAAACAGAATACTGCATGGCTTGCTGTGTCATATCATATCTACACTGGTTGATTTTTCAAATATTAAAAAGCTCGCTTACGCTCGCATTTCAATATGGTTAGTAGAGCACTGGACTTGTGATCGAAAGGTCGCAGGTTCGAATTCGGGCCGGGACGGACACGGGTCAACTTTATTTACAGAGACGGAAGCCATGTCCCACCCCCGTGTCATCACAATGGCACGTAAAAGACCTTGGTCATTCTGCCATAAGTGCAGGTGGCTGAATACACCTAAACACGCAGACACCTGGGTAGCGCGACTCCGTTGCTGCTAGCTTTCCACTGGGAGGAAGCGACCCGAATTTCCCAGCGATGGGACAATAAAGTAATGAAAATGAAAAAATGAAATGAAAAATGAAGGAAAAAAATGATATTCAAAACAAAAAAATCGTGTAAATCTAAAATGACACAGCAAGCCATGTTGTAGCCTATTATTTATGTAAACAGCAGCTTTGTTTGCTATCAGTAATTTCAGTCAAACGGTTCATTGTCCTTTCTTCGCCCAGAAATGCCTATATGAGTATTTAATTTGGCACACAGGTAGGAGTGAGAAAGATAAGTAAATGAAAAAAACTTGTCACTGCGGAAAAGTGCAGGCACAAAAGCCGTACACTTGTATTACACCTATAAAGAAACAAAATTCCACATATCTGTGATGCATGTAAAGAATAAGAATTAAAAGTGCAACATACCATATATATAATATTTCTGATCACCGGATTGTTTACAGACAAGTGCACCGCCACTGTCACCCTATTGAACACACAAAATAATCATGGAAAGTAATGTTTAGGCATCGATGTATATTAACACACAAAAATATTACAAACTCGCAACAAAGATTTCTGATCTTTAAAACACGAAATTAAAACAAGAAGACCACTGTTTTCAAAAGCCAACAGAAACCACATGACCTCGAGAAAATTCGTCAAAATATAGAAAGAAGTAAAGAAATTACAAAACGAAGGAAGCTATGAAGGAGGGAAAGAAAGACAAAAGCATCAAAGATAAAAAAAAACAGTTTCATGTCTGGAAAAGAGTTAATTTCTCGATCCTATTCAACGACAATATCCTTAAACAAAATACTGCAACAAACGTGCAATGCAGATTTGCAACCAAACTCTTAAAAAGACAATAAGGAACCTTGTGCATGTGGAAACAAATCGCCAAAAACACAGAAAGAAAGACAGAAAGAAAGAAACAAAGAGAAAAAGAAAGAAAGAAAGAGAAGCAATACACACAGGCAGAAACAACACGCATACACGCACGCACTCACGCACACAAACAAACACACACACGCACACACATACACACCCACACACATTGACACACACACACACCCACACACATTGACACACACACACTGGCACACACATACACACACAAACACACTGGCACACACACACACACACACACACACACACACACACACACACACACACACACACACACACGTGTGTCACCCAATGATTGAGTGCAAGAAAAGATAAAGAACTGGTCGCAAAACTAACCGAGCATGCGTCGGCTCCACCATTCGCGTATCCCGCACATATGCTGACGTCACGGACAGTGACGTAATCTGCTCCCAGCCAGTCAGATTGAGCACATAGAGAATCGTTCACTAAAGGCACCTGCATGCAGTTTAATTTTCTATCTCTGCCGGCTGGAATACCTGAGAAAAGTCAAAGAACAATTTCCAAGGTAAGACATTTATTCATTAGAATAGAGAGCACATGTTTGTGTACAGTCTGATAAGCAAATCATTGCAACAATAGAGAAAATTACTCTTTTCGGTTAGAAATTCCTTCGTTAGAAAAGAACATGCAAACAAACAAACAAACAAACAAACAAACAAACACACAAAGCAAAGCAAAGCAAAGCAAAATAAAACAATAAGTAAACAAACAAATTAAAAATAAACAAACCAGCAGACAAACAAGATGATAAACAAATAGTTTAAAAAAAACAAGTCGCGTAAGGCGAAAATACAATATTTAGTCAAGTAGCTGTCGAACTCACAGAATGAAACTGAACGCAATGCAATTTTTCAGCAAGACCGTCAGTCCACCGTTCAGGCAGTGAGATTGACAAGAAGAGCGGTTTAGTAGTTGCGCTGAGAAGGATAGCACGCTTTTCTATGCCTCTCTTCGTTTTAACTTTCTGAGCGTGTTTTTAATCCAAACATATCATATCTATATGTTTTTGGAATCAGGAACCGACAAGGAATAAGATGAAAGTGTTTTTAAATTGATTTGGAAAATTTAATTTTGATAATAATTTTTATATTTTTAATTTTCAGAGCTTGTTTTTAATTCAAATATAACATATTTATATGTTTTTGGAATCAGCAAATAATGGAGAATAAGATAAACGTAAATTTGGATCGTTTTATAATTTTTTATTTTTTTTTACAATTTTCAGATTTTTAATGACCAAAGTCATTAATTAATTTTTAAGCCATCACGCTGAAATGCAATACCGAAGTCCGGGCTTCGTCGAAGACTACTTGACCAAAATTTCAACCAATTTGGTTGAAAAATGAGAGCGTGACAGTGCCGCCTCAACTTTCACGAAAAGCCGGATATGACGTCATCAAAGACATTTATCGAAAAAAGGAGAAAAACTTGACTAAATATAATTAGGGCAACGCTAGAAATCAGCCATTTAACCATTTTCATCTAACCTTGCGTGTCTCCATAGCCAGCAAAGACACACACGTCCCCAGGACTCATCTGGAAGCTGGCGCCAGGAAGACAGATGGGTTTCGCCACGCTGTTGAAGGTGAAGCTGGTGGTGGTTTTCAGCAGGGCGATGTCGTTTTTCATCGTAGTGCTGTCGTAGTCCTCGTGGATGACGATGTCGGACACGTGGTACATCTTCTGCTGGAGGTTCCAGCCGTCCATGTCGTCGACGCCCGTAAGCAGGTACATCTCGTTCTTGCTCAGGCTGTGAGGCGTTTGGCCAAACAGAAAGCGAAATGGAAAGGGAGAAAATCACATCTGACACGCATTGTTTTGATTACTGTCGTACCATTGTGATTTCAGTTTTTATATTTAGTCAAGTTTTGACTAAATATTTTAACATCGAGGGGGAATCGAAACGAGGGTCGTGGTGTATGTGCGTATGTGTGTGCGTGCGTGCGTGCGTGTGTGTGTGTGTGTGTGTAGAGCGATTCAGACTAAACTACTGGACCGATCTTTATGAAATTTGACATGAGAGTTTCTGGGTATGAAATCCCCGAACGTTTTTTTCATTTTTTTGATAAATGTCTTTGATGACGTCATATCCGGCTTTTCGTGAAAGTTGAGGCGGCACTGTCACGCCCTCATTTTTCAACCAAATTGGTTGAAATTTTGGTCAAGTACTCTTCAACGAAGCCCGGGGTTCGGTATTGCATTTCAGCTTGGTGGCTTAAAAATTAATTAATGACTTTGGTCATTAAAAATCTGAAAATTGTAAAAAAAAATAAAAATTTATAAAACGATCCAAATTTACGTTTATCTTATTTTTCATCATTTGCTGATTCCAAAAACATATAAATATGTTATATTCGGATTAAAAACAAGCTCTGAAAATTAAATATATAAAAATTATTATCAAATTTTTTTTTTCGAAATCAATTTAAAAACACTTTCATCTTATTCCTTGTCCGTTCCTGATTCCAAAAATATATAGATATGATATGTTTGGATTAAAAACACGCTCAGAAAGTTAAAACAAAGAGAGGTACAGAAAAGCGTGCTATCCTTCTCAGCGCAACGAATACCCCGCTCTTCTTGTCAATTCCACGTGCACTGCCTTTGCCACGGGCGGTGGAGTGACGATGCTACGAGTATACGGTCTTGCTGCGTTGCGTTGCGTTCAGTTTCATTCTGTGAGTTCGACAGCTACTTGACTAAATATTGTATTTTCGCCTTACGCGACTTGTTTTTATTGCTGTCGTTTTTGTTCAGGCTGTGAGGTGTTTGGCCACGCAGACAGCAAAATGGAAAGGGTGAAAATGACATCTCACAAGCATTGTTTGATTAATGTCGTACTATTGTGATTTTAACTTTTGATTACTTTTAATTATTGTCGTGCCGTGGTTATTTCAACTAAGTTGCAACTTCTTGTCGTATTTTTGTAGTTGTATCATCCTTGGGGAATTTTCTCAAGAAACTTCGGACTGATAATCTCTGGGATACCGTGTAGCGACAGACTCTTTCTAACCCCGTTTTTTTGTTCTCTCATAAGGACAAAAGCATCCCTCTACTCTACAAAATATCTGTCTCTTGTCTATCTGTCAGTTGTCGATTTGCATCTGTAGTCTGTGTCGATGGTTTCGAACGAACTGACCACAGCAACTGAGCGAATGAACAAGCGTGCTACTCACTTGTCAAAGCAGTGGGCAGCGGTTAGCACCAGCCTGTGGGACAGTATCGCAGCACCACACCTCACGTCGCTGTGACCATACTTCTTGACCATTACCTGCATACACATTTTGATTTGGTCGGTTTAATGGTGCGTTTTCTTGCGTGGGGGGTATGCCTTTTGTTTGTTTGTTTGTTTGTTTGTTTGTGTGTTTTTTGTTGTGTGTGTGTCTGTTGTGTGTGAAACACAGACAGGAACACATACAGACAGAGACAAAGAGACACGACACAGAGAGACAGACAGACAGACAGACAGACAGACAGACAGACAGGCAGTCAGACACAAACAGATACAGACACAGGAACAACAGAACAGAGACAAAATGGCAGAGACAGACAGAGATAGCTAGAGCGTTACCACTAAACATTCAAAATCAAACAAAGCAGTCGTTAGGACTTTTTCTTCTGGACAAAACAAGTTTCAACAACCAAGTCTTCTGCTTTGCCGCTTCACGATACGACGTACATAACATATTTTCTCCAAAAATGATACCAGTGGACAGAGATAGCCTACACTTACTGTCCAGGGGAAGGATGCTGTGGTGGTGGCGTTTCCTCCAGCTACACGTTTCCTACTGGTGCTGGTGCTGGTGCCAATGGGCTCTGATGGCGTCCCGCACTGCACTGTCCGGGGCTCTGTGGCTTGTGTCAAGAACCTCCTGTCCACTGTTCGGCTGGATGCTACACATAGGGGAAAATCGTGCATAGATGCTATGTCTTAGTTCGTGCTTTTGCTAGCTTAACCTACTCTTTGGATCTGCTGATAGTTACAACAACAAAAAATTTAGATAAAAATAAATAGCTCTTCAGTATTATTTTTTCAAATATGCGTTGTTAGTTTCATTGACAAGATCTTCTAAGTCAGGGCCTTCGTGTATCAGGGCTCTTGCAGCTGCCCTTTTGTGTTGAGATACACTGTTCTTCTCGTGTGAACGAATCGGCTCACTACCTCAGATCAGGTCAGCCTTTTACATGGGATATGGCCATCCCTACAATTGGGCGCTAGCTTTCGTTAGAATATAACAAAATTCAACACACACACACACACACACACACACACACACACACACACACACACTCTCTCTCTCTCTCTCTCCCTCTCTCTCTCAAACACACACATATACACACACACACACACACACACACACGCACACACACACACACTCTCTCTCTCTCTCTCTCAAACACACACACACACACACACACACACACACACACACACACACACACACACACACGTACACGTACACAAACCCATACCCTGCATTGACGGATGTTTATTACAAAATGACAAGCTTTGTAAAGCTTATAAGTGTTTTATATTTTTAACTCATTTCATCATCATTGTTTTCCTGACGAATTTGTATTCTGGTGAATAGGACATTGCGTCGGGCATTAATTTAAAAAGGGCCTTGCTGTTGACCGCAATTGACGTCATACACTGATCTACACTTATTCAAACAAGACAATCCTTTGATCATTGTTTATCAAAATGTGTGTGTGTGTGTGTGTGTGTGTGTGTGTGTGTGTGTGTGTGTGTGTGTGTGTGTGGGGGGTGTGTGTGTGTGTGTGTATGAGTGCGTGTCTGTGTCTGTGTCTGTGTCCGTGCGTCTGTGTACGCGCCTATTACAAGCAACATAGCGCAAAAGTTTACGTGTACCAATAATAAGGTTCAGACTTACTTGATCCCCAGAGCAATACGACAAGCAAAACGCCACACCACTCCATGTTATTGGTCAATGAAAACGGACGTTGAAAATAGTCCGCAGGTGTGTAGACTTGTTGTGCATGTAAGAACCCACGTTCTCAGCAAAGTTGTTGTTTTTCTTCGAACGCTCTTTTGGCGCACTGTATGCCGTTCATTCACAAACTCGACCCAGTTGAATCGCAGAGAGCATGTACTGTTTAGTGACTCCTTACGTTATCACAGTTTCTGTTCTTTCGAAAAGCTTGTTCTGAAAGATGTTCCCACCACACAGTCATTAAATACACAACACCATGTAACTTCATCGATGTCAAAAGTTCTTTGTTGTTAAATTCGCAGACCTCTCACTATCGAACACAGTCTCAGTGTCATGAATAACCGTGGTTGTATCTTTGTCCAACCCTTACCTATTTGCATGCAGCCATGAACATTTTCTCGATTTTCATCGAATAAACGAACATAAACCTCCGCAACATCCTTAATTAAAAAGCAGTAGACCTAATCAAGATTTTTAACTCATTATTCCCACCATTCTCATTTGAATTCATCATTCAAATCCACCCATCCGAAAGCATTTGTTGGGATTAGTTGTTATTCCGTACTGAACCTCTCTCTCATTCTCTCTCGATCTCTTTCAGAACAGTGGCTTAGGTTTTATTTCGACTCAAACTGGAGTGTTTCACAACAAGGTACCATAAGACACTCTACCATATTTCTCGTATAACAGCCTTCACCTACTAGCCACTTTGTATTGCAGCTATCTTTATCTCTCCCCAGTGGCCTGCGTTGCACTCAACAAGTCAAGTGGTGTAGGAACAGGGGGAGGGGGGGAGGCGGCTATTGCTATCACCTGGGCATGCTTTCTTTTTGCAAGGCATGGCCATTGACCAGAGTATCCCTTGGCTAACATTTCAATGCATTCAAGTGTTCTTTGCCATGTTCCTTTATTTTTGTTTTAGATGCAGTCATTTCCGTTCTAAACAAGGCTGGACGAAGAATGTGATCTTTCATGTATAGTATTTCAACGACAAATAAAAACACCTTAAGAACTCCTGGGATAGTATTGCCAATGTCAATATTTGCATTACGTCTGGCTCAAAATAAAGGTCAATGAAGCCCCCCCCCCCCCCCCCCTGCTCTTAGTAAAAGCTGGATATATGCACGTGGGGTAAAAAAGTTCTGCCTGGACTTTTCCTAGACCGTTGCTTCAAACCCGTAATGAAATAAAAATAAAAAGAGATAATAATAATTTTTAAAAAACCGAGTTTCTGTTTCCGGAGTAGCGCTGAATATAACTTCCTACGTCACTGCAGGCAATATCACAGACATGTACGTACGCGTGGTGTTCGACATATTTCATATCCTCAGAGGTCAGAAGCAGTTAGCTGTGTCACTTTAAACAAAGACGTACCAGACACCCACTTCGCTACACGTGGGGTAAAGCTGGAATCAAGTTGTACGTTGCTGAGCAAAAAGGCGGCAAGTCATATCCGCAGTTCTTCTTCTTCTTCTGCGTTCGTGGGCTGAAACTCCCACGTACACTCGTGGTTTTTTTGCACGAGTGGAATTTTACGTGTATGACCGTTTTTTTAACCCCGCCATTTAGGCAGCCATACGCCGTTTTCGGAGGAAGCATGCTGGGTATTTTCGTGTTTCAAAAACCCACCGAACTCTGACATGGATTACAGGATCTTTTTCGTGCGTACTTGGTCTTGTGCTTGCGTGTATACACGGGGGGTGTTCGGACACCGAGGAGAGTCTGCACACAAAGTTGACTCTGAGAAATAAATCTCTCGCCGAACGTGGGGACGAACTCACGCTGACAGCGGCCAACTGGATACAAATCCAGCGCGCTACCGACTGAGCTACATCCCCGCCCCCGTCATATCCAAGTGAAGAGTGCAGATAAGAACTTTTGACGAAGAAGCGACAATACATAACAGTACACAGCTAAAGATAGAAGTCTCGGGAGCTGAAGTAGAAAAAGGAGATTACGCAAGTGATTTTGATAGTGCTTAATATTGTATTGCACTGGTTTAAAATGTAGCCGTTCAGGACCAGTTGTCCTAATTGGACCACGAGAAGAACCTCATTTGCACCCTAGTAGTGTTCAGTCATTACATCTTCTTTTTTACACCCCCGGTATAGGGGTGTGTATAGGTTTCACTCGATGTGTTTGTTTGGGTGTTTGTGTGTTTGTTTGGGTGTTTGTGTGTTTGTGTTCGCATATAGATCTCAAGAATGAACGGACCGATCGTCACCAAACTTGGTGAACAGGTTCTATACATTCCTGAGACGGTCCTTACAAAAATTGGGACCAGTCAAACACACGGTTAGGGAGTTATTGGTGGATTAAGATTATACAAGGACTTAGAGAGGGACATCTTCATGGTCAAAGGGAAATAACCATTCTCACTCAGTCACTGCCACCAACTGAGAAGGTTATTTCCCTTTGACGGGGGTGTTTTTCCTACCTCAGAGGAATTTCTTGTTTTAATTTTTTTTTTGTGGTGGTGGGGGGGTAGGTAAGGGGGGATCGATCGTCTGGGTTAGTGTTATCAGGTTGTGAAGTAGCACTCTTTAACTTCTTGCTGTTGTTTGTTTTCTTCATGCTAGAGAAATGGTTTTCGTCAACTCACACTGTTTTTTCTCTCTCTCTGCAGAACGTATAATCGAACAATACATTTTTTCATTAAATAAACAGGTTTCACAACAGAAAAAGTACGAAAGCACGTCATACTTGTTATGCAGTGTCGGTCCTTGGTCTCAGCAAAAGATAAGAGAAAACGAGTTCACTTTGTTAATGTCGAAAAGTTCAAGTTATTCAAACCGAATATTAAAGGTGTATTCATGTTTGCTATATCTTGGTCTTGTTCAAGGATTAGCATTGTGGTATAACTTCATATCTAAACTGTTCTTGCTTTGGTTTTACAAACACTATAATCTGAAGCTGAGATACACTGGATGGGGGGGGGGGGTGGGGGGGGGAGGGGGCAGAGCCAAAGAAATCCACCTCCTGGTCATACCCTGTACCCTTGCCTCATTTTGGAAGCCCCACCCTCACATACACTCGGTCCAGTCCTGTATTAGATTTTGTCTTTTAATCTAAGTATATAGGTCCTTTATCACTCTAAGAATTGTTTCCACAGAGCGTTCATCGACACGGCTATATTTCAACGTAACTTGCAGACACGAAGATATGAGATGAGGAAATCAAGTGGTGTGTTAACGTTCACTGTGGCCGTGTCGAAGAGTGTCTACAGTCATGTGGTTTCCGGCCTTGTTCCTCGGTTTCATTTTTATAGGTGAGGATGCAACTGAGAAAAAAAATAACACAAACAGAGACGCACAAACACAAATACAGGCTCCTTTGTGTCTCTCTGTGTCTCTCTGTGCCTCTCTGTCTGTCTGTCTGTCTGTCTGTCAGTCTGTCAGTCTCTCTGTCTGTCTGTCTGTCTGTCTGTCTGCCTGATTGCCTGTCTGCCTGCCTGTCTGTCTGTCTGTCTGTCTGTCTGCCTGATTGCCTGTCTGCCTGCCTGTCTGTCTGTCTGTCTGTCCACCTGCCTGTCTGTCTGTCTGTTTGTTTGTCTGTTTGTCTATCTGTCTGTCCGTCTCAGTGTCTGTCCGTTTGTCTGTCTGACCAACACACTGTCTTGTCAGTTTGATGCTGAAGGAGTCTACATCTTTAAATGATGGATCAGGAAAGGGGACTTTGAAGCAGAACTAGTTCTCCAAATACACTTATCACATCGAATGAAAAAAACCACCCACCAAGGTCATATACTCCACGGTAGCTGATCGTGATGGAATGGCTCTGGGTGTAATAGTACGTGTGTAAAAAATGAAGATAATAAGCAGAACACCGAAGGAGAATAAACTTCCATGTAATACAATTCATCTAACCGATATTCCCATGTTCAAAACACGTCTTCGTGGGATTACAATTGAATATGTTACTACAGTGTGATAAACTGTTAAAACATGAATTAAGGTTTCATGCCAAAATAAAGACATTTAGAACACAAACATTTCATTTGGTCTTAATTCTTTTTCATGTGAATCTGTATTGTTTTCTTTCCATTTGTTTATTGTTTTGCTTATTTGATTACAGGATCATTTTGGGAGTATATGTATCTCCTGGTTAGTTGGTTGGCCGTTTGGTTGGTCAGTTCGTTTATTTAATTTTTTTCTGTTTCTAGATACTATGAGATTTAGTAAGCCCAGGGGAATCTTCTTAAATGAATATAGATATCATAATGTTTGTCAACAGAAATGGGAGTGAACGCCAATAAAATTGACGCGGAAGGATGCGGCCAGCGCCCCCTTGCTCCGTCAGCTAGAGTTGTTCCCCGTATTGTAGGGGGCACTGAATCCACACCTTACAGCTGGCCTTTCATGGTATTCTCCCTTTATGATAAGCATCCCGATTTTTTTCTTCTTCTGTTTCTGAATTACACATTCTGTTAGCATTTCTCTTGAAGAATGAATACAATTATGACCTCATGAAAAATATGCTTGTTTCTGGACTAAGAGTTTTCATTAGAGTTTCATCATCTACTCTGAAATAACTTTATGACGTTATGCCTTGCCACACAAAACTCTCGACTAAAACACGTGGAAGTCACGATAGTAAGGTATGAAACTAATTGTGTGTGTGTGTGTGTGTGTGTGTGTGTGTGTGTGTGTGTGTGTGTGTGTGTGTGTGTGTGTGTGTGTGTGTGTGTCTGTCTGTCTGTCTGTCTGTCTGTCTGTCTGTCTGTCTGTATGGGTGTTTTAATAAGCGATTGGGTGTGGTCGGTGGACCTTCACATCATCATCATCATCATCATCATCATCATCATCATCATCATCATCATCATCATCATCATCATCATCATCATCATCAACATCAACATCCTCAACGTCACTACTGATAGTTGTTTCCATCGCTCAGTGTAGTATTGAAGACACCTTATGGAACGCTCAAATCTGTGCTGGCTCGCTGGTCAAGAACAGGAGGGGAGACTACTTTGTGCTCACCACAGCTCACTGCGTCAGGTAAAGTGCCGTATGATTTAAAGTTCCCAATCTGATACTCGGCTAGGTGTTTTTTGTTTGGTTTTTTGTGCTTTTTTTTAATATATATATTTGTTTTAATATCTTCTTTTTTTTCTTTTTTTTATAGCGAAACACTAGTTAATGTCCCTTCCGCTTTTTGTGAAGTGAAGATTAATATGTTCTCCTCATGTACGGTTATTTCAACCCTTAAACCCCCGCTTTTAAAGTTCCATGTAAAAGGACAGAGTTATAATTCGTTTGATCTTCTCTGAAAGTGTGCAATTCTGGAGATTCGAAAGTTATTTTCAGAATTGTAGGACACAATCTGAGTTCAAACTCCTCCAGAGACATTCAAGAATGGCATAATATTCAACTACCCCAAAGGTTACGTATTTCAGCATTTGTTGTGGACTTTTGATATTACACATCAAACAAAATCTTAAAGAAAAGAGAATACAGGGGCGTAAAAGCATAACAATGTTGAGTCCGCGATGATATTCATAAAGTTTAGGGTCTACAAGCGATATCTACGAAATGGTTGGTTTAATCAGGGCCTAACTCACATACATACAGGGGAAAATCGAGTGAACTACAGTATACGAGTTTTACAAGCTTAATTTAGGTAATTGAATAATAAAAAGGTTTCGAATTTAAAAAGCTGAATTCAGGTAATTGAATATCTACAATGCTTCTTGAGGCTTAAAAGGGCACCACACAAAAAACAAGTCGCGTAAGGCGAAAATACAACATTTAGTCAAGCTGTCGAACTCACAGAATGAAACTGAACGCATTGCATTTTTTTTCAGCAAGACCGTAGCATCGTCAGTCCACCGGCACCGCTCGTGGCAAAGGCAGTGAAATTGACAATCTAGAAAAGCGCGGTAGTGGTTCCGCTGAGAAGGGATAGCACGCTGTTCTTAACTTTCTGAGCTTGTTTTAAATCCAAACATATCATATCTATATGTTTTTGGAATCAGGAACTGACAAGAAATAAGATATTGTTTTTAAATCGATTGCGGAACTTTAATTTTAATCATAATTTTTATATTTTTAATTTTCAGAGCTTGTTTTGGGAATCAGAAAATGATGAAGAATAAGATGAAATTGTTTTTGAATCGTTTTATAAAAACTTTATTTTGATTACAATTTTCAGATTTTTAATGACCAAAGTCATTAATAAATGTTTACGCCTCCAAGCTGAAATGCAATGCCAAAGTCCGGCCTTCGTCGAAGATTGCTTGGCCAAAAATTCAATAAATTTCATTGAAAAATGAGGGTGTGACAGTGCCGCCTCACATTTTACAAAAACCCGCATATGACGTCATCAAAGACATTTATCGAAGAAATGAAAAAAACATTCTGGGGATATCATTCCCAGGAACTCTCATGTAAAATTTCATAAAGATCGGTCCAGTAGTTTACTCTGAATCGCTTTACACACACGGACACACACACACACACACACACACACACACACACACACACACACACACACACACACACACACACACACACACACACACACACACAATTTGTTAGACAATCTCTTTGTAACTTAGGTTTTAGTCACGTTTGGCATAACCAATCTACATTAAATGTACACAAATTAAAGTTTGCCATTGACAAAAAACAACAAGAGGAATATATAAGATACTGGACAAAAGAAAAATCAGATACATATTCCAGACTTAAGTTTTATTCTATGATCAGTAAATCTTACGAAATGCAGTCATACTTAATACAAATTAAGAATAATAAACACAGAAAGATGTTAAGCAGATTAAGGACTAGCACACATTGTCTAAAAATTGAAAGTGGAAGACATCAGAATATCCCTAAAGAAAATCGTCTTTGTATTGAATGCAATGTCATAGAAGATGAAATACATTTTCTAGATAAATGCAATAAATATGTTAAATTAAGGGATGAATTTAAAGAAGATGCTTCACATATCAATATGAAATATGCTAACAAAAATCCAAGTAACTTATTTTTAGAAGACGAAGTTCAAGTTCGTCTTGGCAAATTTGTTACGGATTGTTTTAGCATTGTATAATGCATTATTATTATTTGTTGTTTGTTGTGTCAATAACTTTACTGGTTCATGACAATAAACATTATTCTATTCTATTCTATTCTATTCTATTCTACACCACGACCCTCGTCTCGATTCCCCCTCTATGTTAAAACATTTAGTCAAAACTTGACTAAATGTAAAAACGATCATGAAAATATTATTTGTGCCAGTCAGCTCTACTTCTATACCCTTTTACCCAGCTGTTAACAGCCATGCAACAACAGTGCAGCCTTATTCTTCGTTGACAGCCACGCCAACGGGGACGTTGCTCGCTTCAAAGTGTGGTGTTCCCTGCACAACATAGAGGGCAGTGACCCCTTGGCGCAGACTCTTCAGCTTGACAGTCTGCACGTGCATCCGGGCTTTGACGTGGACTACAACGATGACGTGGCTCTCTTCCAGCTGTCGGTGGCTCCTAACGAGACGAGCTCCTTGCAACCCGTGTGTCTGCCCACTGTGCCACACGCAGCTTTTGAGATGGCCACGGTGTTGGGGTGGGGACACACTTCAGAAGGTTAGTTTGGGAAACATGTGAATTTTGTCTGCCTGTCTCTCCGGGTGTGCTTTTGCCACCCACCCCATCCCCCCTCTCTCCCTCCCTCTCTCTCTCTCTCTCTCTCTCTCTCTCTCTCTCTCTCTCTCTCTCTCTCTCTCTCTCTCTCTCTCTCTCTCTTCAAATTCGTTCGTTAAAATTTGACGCACACATATACAGAACTACTTACACTAAGCGGCGTGTCTTCTGTTTGCAGGTGGCACCAGATCGTCAGTGCTGAGAGAAGGACGGAAGCCTGTGATAGCGGACGCACAATGTGAACACGTCTACAGTACAGTCTTCAAACCAGCAAGCATGCTCTGTGCTGGGTACCTCGGAATTGGTGGCGTGGACGCTTGTACGGTGTGTTTTATACTGCTTTTTAATTTCCCCAAAACGCAAAATGTGCGTCATTTGAAGAAGCTTTTGAAATTGATAAATATATCAAAAACTAAATAAACAGCTCTAGCGCCGGAATCAGACAAAGACCGCCATCAAGAATTGTTGATTGCGAGATCAAGCCACGAAGAAGAACCCGTGACTGAACGAGTTGTCGAGGGTCGGTGAGGAGCGCGCGCAAACACATACACACACACACACACACACACACACACACACACACAGACACACACACACACACACTAACACCTATGCGATCTGTAGCTTTTGCGATCTCGTACCTTAAATGAATCCAATCTTTCCAGGAATCTTGCTGTGTTTTTACAAGGCGATTCAATACGATGTTCAAATACGGTTATAACAAGTTCATGTTCTCATGATTATTATCGTGCCGTCTTGCTATAGATGCCTTGTGATTCGTAACGTGCGATGGTCTGCGTGTATATACTGTGTTCATGCATAGTTTTTTCTTTTTAATTATTCACAACCCTTCTTATGAGGCTATAGTCTGGATTGAATAAACTATCCATCCACCTCTCTGCTATACGTTTTGTTCTGACTTTTCAGCTAGACAGCGGTGGCCCTCTAGTGGCAGACCGGAATGGCTCTTACCAGGTGGTAGGTGAGTTGCCTTCCCCTTTCTGTTCATTTTTTCCCCTGCACGATCGTTTGCAGAGGATTATTCCGATTTGAAAAGTTATCGTCGACACTATTTATCAAATTCAAACAGAAGCTTACTTGGCGAACAGTTCCTTTACGTACTAAATTCTGCGTTGCAATTATGTCGATACCAGCAGAAGGTACTTGAGGTTAAGAACACACAGGATCTAGGACCTGGTGTTGTTGTTATTGTTGTTGTTGTTGTTGTTGTTGTTGTTGTTGTTGTTGTTGTTGTTGTTGTTGAGGTTGTATTTGTTTTGTTGTTGTTGTTGTTGCTGAGCTACCAGAACCCCCACCACACCATCCAACCCCTTCCCCTCAACTTACTGTATGAGTTTACAGTTTTGGAAGGGCGGTATCTCAGCATGCAGCTTCAATCTAATGACGTCACCCACTGGGACATGAGTTTACATACCACTGATGGATTTGTTTTTGATTTTTTGTTAACAGGTCTGGTGAGTTGGGGGTACGGGTGCGGCCACCCTGAATATCCAGGCGTTTACGCTGATGTGTACGATCTAATCGCCTGGATTAACACTATCATCAACCTGTGAATTGTCGGTTTTTTTGTTGACAGTGTTGTTCTCAGGTAAAAACAAATCGAGTGAAATGCTTTGTACGTGCGTAAGAATACTTCTTGAGATGTTCGTAACGGAGTGACAGAGAGAGAGAGAGAGAGAGAGAGAGAGAGAGAGCCAGTGTGTGTGTGTGTGTGTGTGTGTGTGTGTGTGTGTGTGTGTGTGTGTGTGTGTGTGTGTGTGTGTGTGCGTGTGAGTGTGTGAATAACTAAACAAGACTGAAAACAGCAAGGGAAAATCGCAATCAGTATATTTGTCAAAGAGTGAAAGAATTTCTTTGATTTCAAGACGGAATGTTGTATTCCTGAGAATATTACTAAAAGCAAACATAAGTATGTTCACTGCACACCAATCGGAATGACAATCAAACACATTGTATCAGTGCTATCCAATCAAAGGTTGACATGGAACATCGAATCCTCTGGCGGCCATTTGCTTGTGAATCCAGGGGAGGTAATAAGTAACGTTAGTGTAGATACCGGGCCAGCGAGCTTCTGCGCAACTGTAGCCCCAGCTGGCGATTCCTGTACATGTGCATTAAAATAATACAATTATTCTATTATTTTAGTTTATTCTCTGCAATTTACCCAGATTTTCTTTCAAACTTTGAAGGAAACCTTGTACATAACGTTTCGATGAATTGTATTATTATTGTGCGTCGATTTCTTCTCCCTCACGCCCGGCTCCCATCTTCTTTGAAATAAATTAAGTTTCCGGTGACAAAAACTCTTAAAGAATGATTAAACCAACTGCTTCATATCAATAGGCCATATATATGCACCATCCTCTCCTCCTACACACACACTCAAAAAATGAAAAAGGGAAGGACAGGACGGGAAAGGATTTGTTGTACTGGCAACAATTAAACAGAAAACCACTCCTTTCCTTTCAGTATTTGAAGGTCCATCTTTTTCATTGATCACACACACACACACACACACACACACACACACACACACATACACACACACACATACACACACACACGCACACACAAAGGAAAGATGGAGGGGAACTACGTTTTACTGGCAAGAATTAAGCATAGAACAACTCCTTTCCTTTTGATGAGATTTAGGCAGATGCTTACCCGTAACATACCAATGACCATCAAATTTGGAGATGAGCGGCCCGCCACTGTCACCCTGTGGAGAATGAGTAAGCTATCAAGTAATCTTTTCCTTGGTGATGCATGCAAACCGTCTCCGATAATGTCAAGTAAATCTGCTCCAGACGTTTATCTAGCTTCTTGGTTAATACGACGTTTAATTTTACAGCCAAAGACCAGGGGCCCGGTAGCTCAGTTGGTAGAGCACTGGACTTGTGATCGGAAGGTCGCAGGATCGAATTCGGGCCGGGACGGACACGGGTCAACTTTATGTGCAGACCCCGAGACGGAAGCCATGTCCCACCCCCGTGTCATCACAATGGCACGTAAAAGACCTTGGTCATTCTGCCATAAGTGCAGGTGGCTGAATACACCTAAACACGCAAACACCTGGGTAGCGCGACTCCGTTGCTGCTAGCTTTCCACTGGGAGGAAGCGACCCGAATTTCCCAGCGATGGGACAATAAAGTAATGAAAATGAAATGAAATGAAAAATGAACATTAAAAATGGAAAAGCAGCAAAGGTCCGTTGCTTCCACACGTATGTGCTGACGAGCACGTTTGACGTTGTTGACTTCAGCGATAAATATCATGTTTTGTCCAAAAAGGTGCAAGCCATGTTTATTACATACACCGATGTCCTTAAACATCTACTTGTTTTAGAAGAGTCTAGTTCTCTGGTCAGTTGTGGTGAACGCACGTTTCAAAATTGTATCATTTAGCTCACAGGGAAAAATACTTTCTCACCGTCCTTCCCTTGGGGACGATTCGATTCATTTTATTAGATCAGGCGGGCGCAGTGGCGTGGTGGTAAGACGTCGGCCTCCTAATCGGGATGTCGTGAGTTCAAATCCCGGTCGCTGCCGCCTGGTGGGTTAAGAGTGGAGATTTGTCCCATCTCCCAGGTCAACTTATGTGCAGACCTGCTTAGTGACTTAACCCCCTTCGTGTGTACACGCAAGCACAAGACCAAGTGCGCACAGAAAAGATCCTGTAATCCATGTCAGAGTTCGGTGGGTTATGGAAACACGAAAATACCCAGCATGCCTACCCAACGAAAGCGGAGTGAATCTTACTATGCTCTCAGAGTATAGTGTGGGGAACTCAAATGGGCAAACGAGCTCACACATAACCAGAAACATTCTGGAACGCTGAAGAAGAAGAAGAATTAGATCCGGGATAAGGACACACATCCACTTGGACACCGGCACGGTTGGCCTAGTGGTAAGGCGTCCGCCCCGTGATCGGGAGGTCGCGGGTTCGAACCCCGGCCGGGTCATACCTAAGACTTTAAAATTGGCAATCTAGTGGCTGCTCCGCCTGGCGTCTGGCATTATGGGTAAGTGCTAGGACTGGTTGGTCCGGTGTCAGAATAATGTGACTGGGTGAGACACGAAGCCTGTGCTGCGACTTCTGTCTTGCGTGTGGCGCACGTTATATGTCAAAGCAGCACCGCCCTGATATGGCCCTTCGTGGTCGGCTAAGCGTTAAGCAAAAAATAAAAATAAAAAAAATAAAATCCACTTGGACACATACCAAAAGCAGCATTGTGACTGCTGCCCGTCCAGCGTGAGACTCGTTTGATGAATTCATTTCACAGATTGCAACCGCTGTCCGTTCAGAAATGAATGCATCGAGCACTCCCACTATACGCAAGAAGTTATCAGGAAGTTGATTTTAGTTACCTATCCAAGTGGAGGGATAATCTAATCCTATGTAAAAAGGCTGACAGGATCTGAGATACTCAGTCAAATGTTTCACACGGGAAAGATTGTGCCATTATTGAACCGTTGTCACCCAAAGACACACACACACACACACACACACACACACACACCACACACACACACACACACACACACACACACACACACACACACACACACACACACACACACACATAAAACACAAAACACGAATGTACGTGGGACTTTCAGCCCCTGAACGAAGAAGAAGATCCAAGGACATAGTATTTTCCCACTCACAGCACACGCATCCCTCCCGCCTTCCTCATAACCAGCACAGAAGGTCTTGAGGGGGATGAAGTCGTGGTAGTACCAGCCCGGCTTGGCACACACATCGTCTGGGATCACCGGCACAGTCACTTGTCTCAGCACTTCTGACGAACCCGTGTCTGTAACATAGTCAGAAGAGCTCGTGTAAAGTCGTATTTCTGAACCAGTGCCTGCCAGATAGTCAGAAGAGCTCGTTTAAAGCTGTGTTTGTGAACCAATGCCTGTCACATAGTCGGAAGAGCTCATCTAATGTTGAATGTCTAAACCAGTGCCTGTCACATAGTCAGATCAGAAGAGCTAATCTTATGGTGTGAGTGTAAAGCAGTGCCTGTCGGATAGTCAGAAGAGCTCGTTTAAATCTGTGTTTGTGAAACAGTGCCTGTCGGAAAGTCAGAAGAGCTCGTTTAAATCTGTGTTTGTGAACCAGTGCCCTGTCGGATAGTCAGAAGAGCTCGTTTAATGTGTTTGTGAACCCGGCAGTGCCTGTGGGATAGTCAGAAGAACTCGTCTAATGGTGTGTGTCTAAACCAGTGCCTATCAGATAGTCAGGAGAGCTCGTCTAAAGTTGTGTTTCTGAAACAGTGCCTGTTGTGTGTCTGTGTACGCGTGCAGACCGTATAGAACCGTCTTCAATGTTAGTAAGACGTGATGCTCATGTGTTTTAACCAATGGATAGACATATTCCACATCACAGTCACAGTCTCTCAGCAAAACAAAACGCAGAAAGTTATTCGATTCACGGTGTCAAAAAACGGTCTCTATTCTCTATCCTTAGTGTTTTTGAATTGGAAAGGAACAAAGCAAAACGAGAGAGACAATGACAATGACAATGACAAATCTTTATTTTTTGATGGTGACAAGAATAAGCTTCGATATGCTTTTTTGCATCTGGCCCTCGCCCTAAAGAGGGACTAAACTATTTTAATATAACTATGACTAGGGGAAAAAAAAAGGTTACATAAAAACATTAATGGTAGAACATATAAGTTTATATACATGAAGTGCATTATGTAGAATCATTGTAGATCATAAGGTAGTGTTCAAAACTGGGTGTAAAGCAATGAAGATAAACGCAAAGTAAGCATACTTTGCAACAATACATTAGCTCAGCAAAACAATGTATTAGAGAGAGACGGAGAGAGAGAGAGAGAGAGGGAGAGCGAAAGAGAGAGAGAGAGAGAGAGAGAGAGAGAGAGAGAGAGAGAGAGAGAAAACACACCCACAAACACAGACACACGCAGACACACACACACACACACACACACACACACACACACACACACACACACACACAGAGAGACACACAGACAGATACTGATTCCGCATTACTATCACTTACTGGTGTGAGTGGTGTGTTTGTTTTGTATTAAGAGCACTTATTTTTCTTTGTTGTAAGGTGTACAAAACATTTATATGTTCCTGACCTTTTGTGTTACCCCATCCAGCCATCAGACACGCCTTGCCCTCGTGTAGCGCTGTCTGCGCAGTGCCGGAAGGGAGACAAATCGGGCGAATGAAGTTTGTGAATGGGATTGTTTCCCTTACTACCACAATGGCAATGTCGTTTTCTACCGTGTCGTGGACGAAGTGATCGTGCATAATAATACTTTCCACCTGGAAAAAATGTTCTGGGTATATCCTCAGTGGACACATACTGTATAAATATTTTTTTTTACAGTAGCCCTAAACAAGATAAATCTACGAACAGGCAAAGCAAACAAATGTACGCTATATCTGGGCAAACATGGCAAACCCCCCCCCCCCCCACACACACACACACACACACACACAAATACTCACACACAAACACACACACACACACACACTCACGTACCGGAACTCTTCTGGAAAGAGAAACAGAAAAACGACCATGGGGATGTCTCTCAGTTTATCTGCCATTACATTTTTTCTGGGATTTTTTAAAGTTTTTTGGCGTCAATAGTTCTTCATGTCTTTGCCAGTCACTCCAAATATTGGCCTTGCATGTCTTGCGTACCCCCTCCCCCTAGGAAACTTACGTTTAAGTGGGCCTCTCCGCGGTCATTTTTCAGAAGGTGGTGTTTGCCCGCTGCCACTCTCCATCTGCTAGCGTTACGACTCAGCGTACTGGGCAATGATAAATCAAAGCATTGGTTGGCAAATCACTACGAACGATTCTTAAACATTATTGTAGTTCAATCAAATTGAAATAGATTGTGTCATTTGATTAGATCGCAGAAACGTATTTATAAGTTACAGCGAGAGTTGTTGACCAGTAATGTTTAATGTGTTTGAGCTAATTAACCAATCACACTGTTTTTTTGTGTGTTTTTTAAATATCAACTTGATTGAATCACAGTGTAGCACTAAAAACACTCGGATTCCTTGAGAAAGTTAGAATTGAGGTGCCGGGGTACCTGTAATGGTGAGCCATGCTGATTAGAGGGTAACTCCAGATAAAGCAAACACTTCACTGTCACTTGGTTCAAAAGCCCTTGACTACCATAATCAGGTATACGTACTTTGCCATCATCAATAAAGCAATGCTCTGACAAGGGAAACAACCGCTGTGTATTGCCTTCTGATTTGCGGTAAGATGGTTGCCTCCCCTGAATACTATTTTCTCAGTTTGGGTCTAATTGTTACACCTTGTATGTTCTGGTTCTTCGTTGATTCTTTTAACTGAAATCTTTCGGGAAGTCAAGGGGTTTACTTAACCCAACCGAAGACTCCCGGCCACTAAAAGCTACCTGTAAAGTAAGAACACTGTTGGTTGGCCTCCTCTCAAGGCAGTAACCAATGAACAGGAAACACATCTAGACTTGGGTTGAATCCCAAGTGAATGAGAACTATACCGAGAGGCATAAATTCCGCAAACTGAACTTTAAAAAATCACAAAAAATCAACTCAGTGGTGAATGTTTTCAATGTTTGAATATTTTAACTATTGGCCATTTTAGTGTTTATAAACCTTCGCTTTATTGATTTTGAATAGAACATCATGAAATGACAATTTTTTTTAAAAAGTGACTGAGTCCAAGCGCGATGATTTCGGAAAACGTTCAGTATTCATCACGTTCAATGCTTTGGCCAGCTCTAAGCATCCCAATCGCTTGCTGTCTCTCTCCTTCATCAAGTCGTGGCATGATTGCGATATCTGATACAGCCAAACAGCCAGTTGCATTTTATAGGGCCATACACTCTCTTTTTTACGTTATTGTCTCCCGTTCAGCCCATTGTCTTTATTAGCACAGTGAGCTGTGGCTGGATCAGCAATACTGCAAATCGCACGCTGACAGCGTTAAACATTTGCTCCGACACTCAAGATGTCAACTACAAATTACAGGTTCAATCTGATTTTCGTTTGAGAGCAAAATCGTTCAATGCACTATTTGCAGAATTTATGCCACTTCTGATTGAATACATTTTTAACTATGAACCAAAATTGTTTAGTGTTAAATAAAAATGTCATGGTATATATAGTCCAGTGTGGTAATATCTGAGTTACTTGTACAACCACTACCAGTATCGCTTGAGTCTCTTACTCTTCAAAACAGTGGGCTGCAGTCAAGATGATTCTGTCGTTGATGATGGCGCCAGCACACACAGCGAAGTCATCTTCCGCTAGAGCCACCTGTTTGAACACACACACGAACGCACGCATGTACGCGCGCGAGAACGCATGCACACACAACACACACCCGAACGCATGCACGCAAGCACACACACACACGCACACACACACACGCACACACACACACACACACACACACATACATACACACACTCTCTCTCACACACACACACACACACACACACGCGCGCGCGCGCGCGCACACACACACACACCCACACACACACACACGCGCGCGCGCGCGTGCGCGCACACACACACACACTCACACACACACACACACACACACACACGCGCGCGCGCGCACACACACACACACGCATGCACACACAAACTCACACACACAAACACACGCACACACACAAACACACACACACACATATACACACACACCACAGCAATACCATCAGTCCAGTCTGGCAAAACTGTGACTTAATTGACTTCAGGTAGTCAGACGTTGATACCTCGAAAGATGTTCATCGTTTAGATGCCCCGTTTACCCAGAACACACAAGATATTGAAGGATTACTTCGTTAACTCTTATACCGAAACTTCTGTGCCACAATTACAAGCTTCCAGCAGCAAGCTGCGTGACGTGTATTTCGAAGTATTTAAGTCGACTTCGCCCAATTCATTTGAGGCTTACATGTAAGTAACATGGACGGTAAATATGCGCCGAAATGGCTGCAATCTACTGGCCGTATAAAATTTCATCTCACACGGCATCACTGCAGAGCGCCTAGAACTGTACCCACGGAATATGCGCGATATAAGCGTCATTGATTGATTGATTGAAGTAACATGGACAGTCTTCACACAACAGCATACTGACAACACAAATTATATGAACACAAAAGTAAAGACGAACAAGAATCGCAAACTGCATGGGGATACATATTAGCGGAAGTTCGCTGGCCGCCCCGCATCAACACCAACGTCACTTTTTACCTCCCCTGGATTCACAGGCCGCCAGAGTGTGAGTGTCCCTGGTCAACCTTTTGGTTGGATAGCAGTGCTACTATTATTGTCAGTGTTATTAACATTGATATCTTTTTCATTTAGGTTTTCATTTTCTAATTCTTTTTTGTATCCCTTTGCTGGGATTGATGTACATTGAACAGACAGATCTATGAGATCTGGTAAACAAAAGAAAGTAAGCGCTCTGACGGGCGTGATAAGTGGTAAGACGCCGGCCTCCAAAGCGGAAGGTCGTGGGTTCGAATCCCGGCCGCGCCTGGTGGGTTAAGGTGGAAATGTTTCCGATCTCCCAGGTCAACTTATGTGCAGACCTGCTAGTGCCTTATCCCCCTTCGTGTGTACACGCAAGCACAAGACCAAGTGCGCACAGAAAAGATCCTGTAATCCATGTCACGAAAATACCCAGCATGCTTCCTCCGAAAGCGGCATAATTATGGCTGCCTAAATGGCGGGGTAAAAACGGTCATACATGTAAAAATCCGAGGGAGTTTCAGCCCACGAACGCAGAAGAAGAAGAAGAAGTAAGCGCTCTAAATGATCATTACGACACGTGTCACAGAGTAAGTGAGTTATTCGGAACTATTCTCCTGGCACCTGAGAGAGTAACACGCGTTGAAATAAACAAGCGACTTTCATCCTCAGACAGATCTATGGTGTACGAGGTCGTGGACACGAGAGGGAATGTACGTTTGACATATTGACTTACAATCCATGGCCACGAACCGATCTGTGCCTCTTGTCCACCCACGATGCGGGCTGAGGAGGGCTGCACCATGGGATGTCCGCACTGTCTTGTGACGGCATTGTCGCATGCACATTCTGCTATCTTTGGACTCGCTGGCACAAACGGCGTACTGGTGTTACTGTGTCATCATTAGCGTGGTTGTGTTTGTCATGTCTTTTGTCTGTATATGTTATTGTGCTTGTTGCCATCATTGTCATTATCATCGTCGTCATTGTCGTCGTCGTCATCACCGTTGTCGCCGCCGTTGATAAACTCCTCCTTCTCTTCCTCCTCAACGTGATTATCATCATCTTTGTGAAAGCCTATGGTTTTCTCGTCGTCTCGACTTCTTATTATTATCTTTATCATTTTATCTAAATCGCAATCGTCATGGCAGATGTAGTTGTTTATTTTCATTGTCCACCTTCTCCTCAACATCAACATCAACATCAACAACTTTTCCTCAAATTATCTACTGTTTATCAACATTTCAGGATCATCCTACATGAACACACCACACTGATAATTGTTGTCATCATAGTCGTTAATGTCGATATCGTTCTCGTCCCTTTGGTCATCGACATCGTCATTTCCTCGATGGTTATTTAAGATCGTCGTCCTAGTCTTAAATTACATCATACGCTGCAATTGTTTTGCAGCTTATCCCCCCCAACCCCCCACATTATCACCATCCTCCACCTTTCTTGCATCCACGCACACACCCCTCCACACCGACACGGTTGGCCTAGTGGTAAGGCGTCCGCCCCGTGATCTGGAGGTCGTGGGTTCGAACCCCGGCCGGGTCATACCTGAGACTTTAAAATTGGCAATCTAGTGGCTGCTCCGCCTGGCGTCTGGCATTATTGGGTTAGTGCTAGGACTGGTTGGTCCGGTGTCAGAATAATGTGACTGGGTGAAACATGAAGCCTGTGCTGCGACTTCTGTCTTGTGTGTGGCGCACGTTATAATATGTCAAAGCAGCACCGCCCTGATAAAGGCCCTTCGTGGTCGGCTGGGCGTTAAGCAAACAAACAAACAAACAAACACACCCCTCCCCCTCCCCGCTTCCCCTCAACAACCCTCTAGGCATAGTTTCGAATCGATGTTCTTATCGTAGGTTGTGATGCTGATTCTTTAATTTTCAGGAAGTGTAGTTAGACAATCGTATTGGGAAGCTAGTTACACCCCCGGTATAGGGGTGTGTATAGGTTTCGGTCGATGTGTTTGTGTGTTTGTGTGTTTGTGTTCGCATATAGATCTCAAGAATGAACGGACCGATCGTCACCAAACTTGGTGAACAGGTTCTATACATTCCTGAGACGGTCCTTACAAAAATTGGGACCAGTCAAACACACGGTTAGGGAGTTATTGGTGGATTAAGATTCTACAAGGACTTATAGAGGGACATATTAATGGTCAAAGGGAAATAACCTTCTCAGTTGGTGGCAGTGAGAATGGTAAGGACGGGGGTGTTTTTCCTACCTCGAAGGAATTTCTTGTTATTTTCTGGAATGCTCAGGAGGGAGCTCATCAGCATCATACGTGCATCCCTCTACTGGACATCAGAATGAAAAGGAAAAGAGGAAGACCATAAAACACTTGGCGTCGAAACACACATGGAGAGAAATGAAAGTTCTGAACCACCCCTCGGATGCCATCCATAAATTGGCCCTAAGAAGACAGGTATGGAGGTCCTTCGAGGCTGCCCTACATGCCAGAGGGCATAGCGGAAATTACGGGTGGTTTTTTTTCATTTGATTTTTTTTTATGACCAAATACCCATTCTCCACCAAGAGATTGAAAAAACACAGTTTTCGGGTTAAAAGTTGCCCTGGTTCTAAACCCTAGGTGCACTTTAACTGTACTGTCCATTATATGTCAATGACGTACATTACAGCTCCACAGTGTACCATGGTACAACTTGTACTTTGCACGAAGTACCGTGGTGAAGAATTCTTATCTGCACGTAGTTGAAAGTCACGAGGTGGACCAGCTTTTGTATTTTAGTTCAAGTAATCTGCTCGTACTAGTTCTGTGTGTTCTGTGTGTTCTGTGTGTACTTCTATGAGCAAAACAAAAACAAACAAAAAACACACGATCAAACGGTACAAACTAGTGGCTTCTAAACAAAAACACAGATTTGATACATCATAATAATTAAAAATATACATATATTTTTCTAGGCTTCTGGTATTACATTTTCGACTTAAAAGTGAAGTGGTTTTCTTACAACGACCATATGTATCACACAAAAACATCTTATACTTTGGTAAAAAAAAAAAAAGCATTGGGCGATATAATCTACAATGGTCCCACTATAGAGAATATAAAGACTAAAATATAAGGTCTTCAACATACATAAAATTATGTAATTATTGATTTTGTAAAGCTTCCACTTTCCGATTTGATAGCTCACTGCACATAATTAACCTAGTCCTTTGGTGAATGTACCAGAGCCTGAGTAAGAAGCGTCGAGAGAGAGACAACACTTGAAAGAAAGGGAACTGTTTGTGTGTGTGTAAATAGTACCGTTGACACGTTTTTATATAGAAGCCTACTGTGGTTCTTGTGCTTAGGCTGTGTATTGGACTGTCATTGTATGCCTGCATTATTAGTTGTCAGTAATTATTACATGTGCTGATTGTTCTCTTTGCCTGCGCGCGTATAGTATGTTGGTTATGTTTGGTCATAGTATGTTTGTTTATGTTTGGTCGTTATCTTGCCTGTGCGTGTATTGTATGTTTGGTCGCTTTCTTTGTCTGTGCATGTATAGTTTGTTGGTTATGTTTGGTCGGTTTCTTTGCCTGTGCGTGTATAGTATGCTTGTCGATGTATGTATTGTAAAGCGCTAAGAGTAGACATTTTTCTAGAATAGCGCTATAAAAGTTTGCATTATTATTATTATTAACTTCTGTTTGTCAGCTTCTTTCCTAGTTTCTGTGTGTGTTATTGGTGTGTGTGTGTGATAGCCGTAGGCGTTTGTATAAAAATGCACTTGATGACATAATTCCATCCATCCACCAAGACCATCTTTCATCAAGACATGCGCCAGGCATCTTTATAACCGAATGAATATCCGTATGGTGCATGCCGTGTGCACGAAGGCAGCGAACCAAATAGTTCCAACTGTACTGAAATTCAGTCACAGGGAAGGTCTCTTG
>NC_090246.1:23066337-23071337 GCF_037325665.1 Littorina saxatilis
ACGACAGAAGGAGAGGATGAAGAAGAAGATGCTGATAATAAGGACCCGATTAATCGAAAACGCATTCCTGTAGCTTCCGTTACACGCTTACCGCACCCCGCTTCCTCCATACACCCGAAAAAAAAGTACAGATTATATTACTGGTTTCGTCCGTACTCTTTTCGTGGTGATTTTACTGGAACAGTCCAAACGGTCGCATGCCGAATGCTGTAAACTTGAAAATCCAACAGTATACATGTACTAACGACTAAAAACAAGTCTCAAATAATTACGATGATTCAAAGTAAGGTGCGTGTTTTGTGCATGGCCTGGTTGTCAATTGTGCAGCTAAGCATATTGATGAGAACAAATAAACTCACTCGTCAAAACAATGTGCTGCAGTGAGGATGAACTGACTACTGAGAATGGCTCCCCCACATCTAAAGAAATCACACCACACTAGCATCACCTGCAAGACAAATCAGCAAAAACTTAGTGTTGACACGTCAATAAATCAATCATTTAATAAATCAATCAATTAATAAGTTACCAACTGAATAAAAGATACATGAATCGATAACTTATTAAATTAATAAACAAAGTAAATTGATAAATGAGTTCATAAATTAAAAGGTAACTAACTAACAAACTAACTAACTAACTCACTCACTCACTCACTCACTCGCTCACTCACACACTCACTCACTCATTCACTCGATCAATCTGCCAATCGATTAATCAACGTGTCGTTCAATCAAGCAATCGATCATTCAACGTGTCAGTCAATCAGACAATCGACCAATCAACCTATCAGTTAATCGTTCAACTGATCGATTAATGTGCCAGTCAACCTGTCCATGGATCAATCCACCTGTCAGGCAATCAGCAATCAACGAGTCAGTCCATCGCCCTATCACCGTGTCAGTCCATTAGGCAATCGATCAATCCATGTGTAAATTAATCAGTTAATAGATTAATCAACAAGTAAGTCAATCAGGCAATCGATCAGTCAACCAATCGGCCAGTCAGTCAATGGACCTCACTCACCGTCCATGGCAATGACCCCGATATGGATTCGTGTCCACCGACAATTCGTAAAGCCTGGGGCGGAATCACTGGCTCCCCACAATTCTCTTCTTTACATCCCACCAGGAAACTGCTCACTGGGACCATACACAGTGCGCGCTTGAATCATTTGGCAATTTGCTAAAAAAATTAAAACACTTGCATCCACACATTTCTGAGAAGGAACGGCACAAGACCAACACAAATTTGATTTTTTCACGCTGAAGGGTTATTTTTTACTTTCTTTTTAGCTAAAAATAAGGGTGTAAACCACAACTTTGCTCAATATGAGTAATTGCAGTAAAACTGGAGAGTCAAGAAACACATGTCTAATTCTGGAAACCCAACGAAAAAAATTTGATTTGGCTATGTGGTATATTTTAATTGTTTCTTATTATAGGACCGAATTTTCAAATCTAAGTTTTTGCCTAAAAATTATAATAAATGTTGAGTTGAGAAATAAATATTTTTTAATAAGTATATGCCTATTTTCACACTTCACGCTCCAAGGCAGCACTTCTCTTGAAACTGTATAGTTTTTATATTCCCGCATGATTGAATTTGTTTGTACACATGG
The DNA here is from genome assembly GCF_037325665.1 of Littorina saxatilis. NCBI lineage: Eukaryota > Metazoa > Mollusca > Gastropoda > Littorinimorpha > Littorinidae > Littorina > Littorina saxatilis. The sequence goes on from NC_090246.1 coordinate 23,067,959, forward strand.
TTCATATAAAAGAAGAAAATGTACATAACACAAGTCTGTGTCTATGAATTTACTTCTTTTTTTCTCTGCATGATTTCTTGCTCAATTATGATATTCTTGTCATTTATTTTGTTGGTTGGTTGTTACATAATACAGACTATTTTATTGCCCAGAGGCCCAGGAAATAGCCTTCAGAAATGCTTACACTCCTCCACACTAAAACACAGACAAGCTTGAAATAAAAAGTCAAAGGATACATCAAAAGATTCACGCTAAAACATAAATCACGTTTACAATAAAGGTGGTAAGTAAAAACTAGTACCTGCTTTTCTATATTTAAAACAATGCAATGATGGGTTTAAAACTTGTATTAACTGTACCTAGAGCAAACCTGCACACAAACACTGCCAAGAATGTAGCGAAGCGAGCGCAAGTACACATGTTGACAGTTGGTTCCATCCTGCAGGCACACAACACGTGTCTCACCGGTCGATACCTGATCAATACTGCAGAATCAGACCTCAAATCAACCCGGCTTTGTCTTCAATAACTCACCCCTTCCCCCATAGCCAGACATTTCACTTCATTTTGAGGACCGCGTGCGTCATCGGCTGGCAACGAGTGGCCCAGTCTGCAATCGTTCGTCAACGCATGTCCAATCCGACTTCAGAAATTGGCTTTCATCTTGCTAAGCCCATGAACCTTGCTGTGGTCCTTTACTTGTATCAGTGAGTTGAGAATGGATTTCAGTTCGATATAAAATCTGCCGGTGATGTAGCGTTCGTCGTTACTGGCGACGACAGAACTAGACTTTACCTCGAGGACCCCGAAACCTTTAGGGAGAGGCGAAAGCTCAGCCGGTAGTGGCGCTTCCTCAGAAACTAGTGTGTCGCTATGGGTTTGAAACCCGGGTTCGGCGAGGGGCTTATTTTCCAGAGTCAACTTTGTGCACACTCACCTCGGTGTCCGAACACTCCCGTACCCGTGTGCACGCACACACACGACAAATTTCCCAAGTTCTCAGGGCTTGGAAAACATAAACACACGCGGGAAACAGAAAACCAATGGGGTAGAGCCGTACTGTATGACAGCTCGTATTATCCAGGGAGAAAGCAACCCACCTTACCTTACCTTACCTTACCTTACCTTACCTTACCTTACCTTACCTTACCTTACCTTACCTTACCTTACCTTACCTTACCTTACCTTACCTTACCTTACCTTATCTTACCTTACCTTACCTTACCTTACCTTACCTTACCTTACCTTACCTCCTTTGTATGGTAGCTTCTGTGCAGAGATAATTGGTTCCAGTTCGGTGAGGTGACATTCGTCCTTATGGGCAAAAATAGAATCCGTACTTCAGAACAATAATGTTTAGTTTCATACCAACATGTTCTTTGAAGAGATATTCGTCGTTTCGGGCAACGACTGAACTTGACTTACAAATCAAGGACCCCCCTTAACTTGCTTAAAAGGGATAATTATACCCAAGGGGAAAGGCCCTCAGATCGTTTCAAAAGTTATACCATAAGATTCTGCGTTTCAAATAATGCTTCCGCGCAGGACTGCCTTCACTTAGCAAAAAGAAGTGCTTTAATTAAAAGCTAAATTAAATGTCGTGAAATAGGCAAAGAAAGAGCGCTCTTTGTGATGGTTGGTTTGGGTTACTTCCACTGAGCTATTTCCCTTGTTTGAGTACGTGATGCTTGTTACTAGGCGGCCGCGTCATTGAGGGCTCTAGTCGTCTTGCGCTTCTCGACTACTTTCGGTTTCCAACGCCCGAGAGAAGAAGAGTCCTGAGGCGCATTTACTCACTTTGATTTGATCAATTAACAAACTTGTGGTGCGTTTTCCAGCAAATCGTATGCATCTAGATTTAGCTACAGTGGATTATTCACATTTTTTTTTTTTTTTTTTTTTTTTTTTTTGGTTGGTTTGTGCAGTGCAGTTGTTTTGTCACTTATTCTCCTCTTTATCTGTTCTATCGTCTTTCTTCTTCTTTGTGTGTGTGTGTGTATTTTTGTGTTTTTGTGCCTGAAGAAGACCCTTAGGTCGAAACGTCGCTGTTATTCGTTCCGTGTTTGTCATTTTAACGTGAGTACATTGCTTTTTGGTCTCTTTATTGTTCCCTCTCACGTGCAGTCGCCATTGTTTAATACTTTCTTCTGCTTCGTTAAACTTCCCCAAACGGCCAAGTCAATAGTATCCCTTATAGCTTTGGTGATTGCTATTGTCTGCTTGCTCAATTTTGAAATGCTTTCTGTTCGATCTGAAGAACTGATGATGAGGTGGCATTACTCTTTACGGGAACGGCTAGTACCAGAAACTTCAAATCGCGGATCTCATATGCTCATCAGGCTTTCCTTTGATTGCTGAAGTAGGCTAATGTGTATATAAAAGCCTTCATCAGCTTTGCTGCAACTTCGTATCGTCTGACAAGTGTTTGTCGATGGAGACGACTCAACATGACAACACTGGGTCCAAAAGGAGCTAGCTGAGCCATCCGCTGACAGCGTGACCATTTATATAAAGTCCAGGAAGACACCGTCTTTCCTGAACTCTCTATGTCAGCAAGCGTTCGTTGGAAGAGCACGACACAACACAGCAAATTGGGGTCCATGAGGGTCAAGCTAAGACATTAACTGAAAGCATCATCATTGATTTGAAGTCAAAAAAGATATCGTCTGTCCTAAAACTGTTTTCTGTATAAATGTTTTCTGTATCGAAAGTCTGGAGCGCCTCCCCGCCCCCCACCAAAGAAAAAAGAAAGAAGATATTTAACTTTTTAAGGAAGATCAAGATTTGTAATAAGATTTGAAGTAACAAATGTGAAACGATATGAGCTTTTAGAACCTTCGTCCTTTTGTTGTGACAGAACTAAATGAAAATGTTTTCAAAGACGGAGACCACAATGCTAACTGAGAAAGCAAACAAAATTGAATCGATCCCGAATAGCCAAATGGGTTGAAGGGATACGACAAACCAACCAATTCATTTTATCAACAGGCGTTCGTCGTTATAGTGAAATGCTGACACCGCCACATTTTTGCCTTGATCCACCCCATAGGCACTTGGCACGGGAGGGAAGGGGAGGGGAGCGGTGGAAGGTGAGCTCTCCTGCTCCGTGATACCACAGTACTATGACCCATCCCTATCGATGATAAATGTTGTTTAACGCCCTCACGGAGAAACCATTAGAGGCACCCACCCCTATCCTGATTGCTCCCGATCTTTATGGCTGCGACCTTACACCTACTTGACATGCTTTTGGGTGGGATCGTTAATAACGCTGCGACTCGTCGGAGAGCCGCTTTGGGCCCGCGACTATCCCTCTTGAGGATGATTTACTGCATCTCCTGCCCTTCTGGTCTGCACTTGCAACGACTGAGATAAGCTA